>NW_027601425.1:0-175352 GCF_053455715.1 Rhinoraja longicauda
ATGACGGTTAAGTGTGAGGGTTATGCGTGAGGGTTAAGGGCGAGGGTTAAGGGTGATGGTTATGTGTGAGGGTTAAGGATGAGTGTTAAGGGTTAAGGGTTAAGGGTGAGGGTTAAGGGTGAGTGTTAAGGGTTAGGGTTAAGGGTGAGGGTTAAGGGTGAGGGTTAAGGGTGAGGGTTAAGGGTTATGGGTGAGGGTTAAGGGTGAGGGTTAAGGGCGAGGGTTAAGGGTGAGGGTTAAGGGTGAGGGTTATTAGTTAAGGGTGAGGGTTAAGGGTGAGGGTTAAGGGTGCGGGTTAACGGTGAGGGTTAAGGGTGAGGGTTAAGGGTGAGGGTTAAGGGAGAGGATTAAGGGTGAGGGTTAATGGTGAGGGTTAAGGGTGAGGGTTAAGGGTTAAGTGTGAGGGTTAAGGGTGAGGGTTAAGGATGAGGGTTAAGGGTTAAGGGTGAGGGTTAAGGGTGAGTGTTAAGGGTGAGGGTAAAGGGTGAGGATTAAGGGTGAGGGTTAAGGGTGAGGGTTAAGGGTGAGGGTTAAGGGTGTGGGTTAAGGGTGATGGTTGAGGGTGAGGGTTATGGGTGAGTGTTAAGGGTGAGGGTTAAGGGTTAAGGGTGGGTGTTAAGGGTGAGGGTTAAGGGTGTGGGTTAAGGGTGATGGTTAAGGGCGAGGGTTAAGGGTGAGAGTTAAGGGTGAGGGTTAAGGGTTAAGGGTGAAGGATAAGGGTGAGGGTTAATGGTGCGGGTTAACGGTGAGGGTTAAGGGTGAGGGTTAAGGGTGAGGGTTAAGGGTGAGGGTTAAGGGTGAGGGTTAAGGGTGAGGGTTAAGGGTGAGGGTTAAGGGTTAAGGGTGAGGGTTAAGGATGAGGGTTAAGGATGAGAGATAAGGGTGAGGGTTAAGGGTGAGGTGTAAGGGTGAGGGTTAAGGGTTAAGGATGAGTGGTAAGTGTGAGGGTTATGCGTGAGGGTTAAGGGCGAGGGTTAAGGGTGATGGTTATGTGTGAGGGTTAAGGGTGAGTGTTAAAGGTTAAGGGTGAGGGTTAAGGGTGAGAGTTAAGGGTTAGGGTTAAGGGTGAGGGTTAAGGGTGAGGGTTAAGGGTGAGGGTTAAGGGTGAGGGTTAAGGGTGAGGGTTACGGGAGAGAGTTAAGGGTGAGGGTTAAGGGTGAGGGTTAAGGGTTAAGGGTGAGGGATAAGGGTGAGGGTTAAGGGTGAGGGTTACAGGTGAGGGTTGAGGGTGATGGTTAAGGGTGAGGGTTAAGGGTTAAGGGTGAGGGTTAAGGGTGAGGGTTAAGGGTGAGGGTTAAAGGTGAGGGTTAAGGGTGAGGGTTAAGAGTGAGGGTTAATGGTTAGGAGTGAGGGTTAAGGGTCAGGGTTAAGGGTGCGGGTTAACGATAAGGGTTAAGGGTGAGGGTTAAGGGTGAGGGTTAAGGGAGAGTGTTAAGTGTGAGGGTTAATGGTGAGGGTTAAGGGTGAGGGTTAAGGGTGAGGTTTAAGGGTGAGGGTTAAGGGTTAAGGGTGAGGGTTAAGGGTGAGGGTTAAGGATGAGAGATAAGGGTGAGGGTTAAGGGTGAGGTGTAAGGGTGAGGGTTAAGGGTTAAGGATGAGGGATGTAGAGATGGTTCCCGGACACCATTGTATCTTTAACTACTTTAATGTACACATATCACTGCCCTAGCTGCACATGGTCTGTCACGATCACTGGAGCCCCTGCTAGGGGTGGGGAAGCTACAATTATACCAACCGGTGAGGGAGTGGTTAACATGGACATCGTCACTATCAATTAAAGGAGTACACACATATCATCTACATCCTTCCTCTACAAAACAAACAGTGAGTGACAGGGCGACCACGTCTCATGCGCTAGGGTAAATGCAGACAGTAAGGCACAGGAATACGGAATCACACGTAATCGCCGTAATGGACAGGCGGCCTGACCAGGCGACCAGACCGGGTCCGAACCTCGCCATCACCTCCTTCCCCGACGGGAACAAGCGGGGACGGTGCCGGGGCACGGGGTGGGCTACGGACGGGAGAACCCCTGGGCGATGAAGGCAGCGGGGGGGGGGGCGGCGAGGAGGAGGAGGAGGGCGAGGAAGCCGGAGAAAACGGGACCGCAGCCGGAAGACGGACAGGAGAAGGACCAGGGGGGGGGGGGGGGGCCCAGAGGAGCGGGCAAGTCACTGGGCCGCGAAAGTGGCAGTGGAGGGGCATACGGAGCCGCCGGGGGAGGGATGGGCTCGTTCACGAGCCGGAGATGCTGGCGGGACCGGCGGTACACCTTGCCGTCATGGTTGACCAGGTACGAACGGGGGGAGCCAGCAGAACCGACGACCACGGCCAGTCTGGAGCGGCCAGAAATGGACCTCATACGGACGACCTGGCCGGGAAGAAGAGGGCGGAGGACACGGCAGGACTTGTCGTGGGAGCGCTTCTGAATACCGTGTCTGCGGGCAATGCGTTTCCGGACTAAGGCAGGTTTAAGGGCAGAGGGAGACAGGGACTGTTGAGACACCGGGACCGTGGGCCGCGTGACACGGGACATGAGACGCTGAGCCGGGGAACCCAGGGCATGATCGCGGGGGATGTTGCGGAGGTTCAGCAGGGCCAGGTAAATGTCGGAGCGGGACAGGCGGCAACGTTCCAACAGTCCTTTAGCGCTGCGGACCGCGCGCTCGGCCAGGCCGTTGCTCTGCGGGTATTCCGGGCTGCTGGTGTAGTGCCGAAAATTCCACCGTTCAGCAAAAGCACGGAACTCGGCGCTGGTGAACTGGCTGCCGTTGTCCGATTGCATGCTGGCTGGGGACCCGAAGGTGGCAAAGTGGCGGCGTAGCTTCTCGATGACCGCGGAGGAAGATAGGGAGTGGAGCTGGTCAACTTCAAACCAGCTGGAGTAAGAGTCAATTAGCACCAGAAAGTGCTTTCCGTGCCATTCGAAGATGTCGGTTGCCAGCGCGGACCAGGGCAGGTTAGGGGCTGGCTGCTGCAGGAGCGGCTGCCGCTGTTGCTGTGGAGCGAGGCTGTTGCAGGTAGGGCACGCGGAGACTCTATCTCGGAAATAGCGAGGCATGTCAGGCCAGAAGAACTGACTCTGAGCGATGGAAAGGGTCGCTTCGGCCCCGGGATGGCCACGATGAGCAGTTTCGAAATATTGTTCTTGTAGTGCTGCGGCCACCACCACCTTGTGCCCCTTCACAATCACACCCTCACGCAGCACCAACTCGTCACGAACCAGGAAGTAAGGCACCGCTGCGGCCGGCAGGGAAGAACGGCGGCCTGGCCAGCCCCGTTTGATGATCGCGGCCAGCTGTTGTAGCGAAGCGTCAGCTGCCGTGTGCTTGGCCAGGGACTTCAACTGACTGGAGGGCACGAAATTGACGTTTAGGACTATCAGATCGGACGCCTCGTATGGATGTCGGGTTGTGGATGGGAGGGGCGCCCGAGACAGCGTATCAGCAACAAACATGTCCTTGCCCTTTCGATAAACCACGGTGAAAGTAAAACGTTGTAGCTGGAGCATCATGCGCTGGAGCCGGGAGGAGGCCACGTGTATCGGCTTATTGAGGATGGTAACCAGAGGCTGGTGGTCCGTTTCAACAGTGAAGCAAGTGCCCAGGATATAGTCCTTGAATTTGGAGCAGGCAAAAACAACTGCCAGCAGCTCCTTCTCAATCTGGGCATAGTGTTGTTCCGCGGTCGTCATCGTGCGGGATGCATAGGACACCAGCAGTTGCACCCCGTCGTGGACCTGCAGGCAGGCGGCCCCTAGGCCAAACTTCGATGCATCACATGTGAGAACGATGGGGCGCTGGAGGTCAAAGTACTTCAACGTAGGCATGCTGATCAGCTTAGATTTGAGGGTGTCGAATGCTTTCTGGTGTTGCGGGAACCAGGCCCAGGCAGCGTCCTTTTTCACCAGGTCCCTCAGAGGGGCGCTCAGTTCACTCAGGTCGGGGATGAACTTTCCCAGGTAGTTGGCCATGCCCAAGAAGCGCTGTAGGCCAGGCACGTCAGCAGGTGCAGGCATCTCGGATATTGCGGCTGTCTTTTGCGGGTCGGGCTTCAGCCCTGATGCTGTGAAGACATGTCCCACGTAGGTGACCTCAGGGACCCGGAACCGGCATTTCTTCGGGTTGAGCTTCAGGTTGACATCTCGGGCCCTCTGTAGCACCTGGCGAAGGTGGTGGTCGTGCTCAGCGACATTCTTCCCGTAAACCAGAATGTCGTCGACAATGATGGCACACGGGAGCCCAGCAAACAGTTGTTCCATGGTCCTTTGGAACACTTCGCTGGCAGAGTTGATCCCAAACGGCATGCGGAGGAAGCGGTACCTGCCGAAGGGGGTGCTGAAGGTCGTCAGGTGCGAGGATCGCTCGTCCAGAGGTATCTGCCAGAACGAGCTCTTGGCATCGAGAACCGAGAACACAGTGGCAGGGCCGACCTGTGCAGCAACATCCTCCACTGTCCGCATAGGATAATGCGGGCGCTTGATAGCCAAGTTCAAGTCCTTAGGGTTGATGCAGATCCGTAGTTCACTCTTATCCTTCTTCGCAGCGACGACCATAGTGGAGACCCACTGGGTGGGGACCGTTACTGGCTTCAAGATGCCCGTGGCCACCATCTCGAGAAGAGTGGACTCGACCTTGTCTCTCATGGCGAAGGATACCCGATGCGGGGGACGGACAACCGGCGTGATGTCGGGGTTGAGGGCAATCTTGTAGCTGCAGGGCAACTTCCCCAGCTTCGAGTCAAAACGGTCCGGGTACTCGGCCAGCGGGTTTAGGGGTGCCTCCACCATGTGGACATCGCTGTGGAATCTCACCAATCCGAGGTCCTGGCAGGCCTCCACGCCGAGCAGGGGGACACATTTACCGTCTAGCAGAAAGAAAGAAAGGGGCCGAGAGGTCTTCAGCACCTTGCAGTGGAGAGTGGCTTTCCCCACAGGAACAAGTACACCGCCCCCATATGCACGCAAAACAGCACTGTCTGTAGAAACGAGCTCATTATCTCTTATCTTCTTGAATAGGCTTGTTGACATAACATTGGCAGCAGCCCCCGTGTCCACCTTAGCAGAGAAGGCCATGCCATTCACCGTGACTCGGACGGTTGGGTCTGTTATCAGAGCAGGTGCACCTCGCAGGGAAAACACACTCATTTCGCTCTGGGAAGAGCCAGAGTCAGACAGGGGGAGTTCATCATGCTGGAGATGAGAACCAGACGCGGTATCATCACGTGTCAAGTAGCGAGAGGGTTTCTGCCGTGGCTGTGCAGGGTTCCCACGGGAACGGCAGGCCGCCGAAAAGTGGTTGGGCTTATTGCAGAGATTGCAGGTTTTCCCCATCGCCGGGCAGACATTAAAACGATGCGAAGTAAAGTTGCAGTTCGGACAGCGTTGGCGCGGCCTAGAGCTCGGCGTCGGGCTTGCCCTCTGTCGCCGAGGAGCAGAGGTGAAGCTAGCTGCGTGGACCACAGGGTCCGGTGGCTGTACAGCAGAGGAGACAGCCTCAGCTAAACGAGAGGCATACAACGCCTCATGGAATGTCAGATCAGGCTTACGTAGCAGCTCTGAGCGCAGCTTACCATCCCGTAGACCAAAGACCAAGATGTCGCGGGTTAGAGTCTCAGGGGTGAGGACGTGCAGGTCGCATCGGCGAGCCATTCGGCGCAGCGCGGCCACGAAATTGTCAACAGATTCCCCAGGGTTTTGGCGTCGGGAGAACAGTTTAAAACGCTCTAAGATGTGGTTCGTGGGGAGGTCACACATAGCCGTAAATTTAGCAAGCAGACATACCGGGTCCTGGACACTCTCGCCTTGTCCATAGATGAATGACTCCGACCGCTCAAGCGCTTCGGGACCAGCCAGGTTCAGTAAAAGGGAGGCTTTGACCGCAGGGGCCACGGCAGGGTGAGCGATTGTGGCATAATGCTCAAAGTCACGTCGGAACACACTCCAGCGATGAGTGATGTCTGCATCAAAGACCAAGATGTCAGGTTTGCGACAGGCAGAGGCCATCACGGCACAGGGAGGGGGAACTGGAACTAAGAAAACAAAACCCGACAAACTGAAGACGCAGGAAGAACCACTTCTGACACCATGTAGAGATGGTTCCCGGACACCATTGTATCTTTAACTACTTTAATGTACACATATCACTGCCCTAGCTGCACATGGTCTGTCACGATCACTGGAGCCCCTGCTAGGGGTGGGGAAGCTACAATTATACCAACCGGTGAGGGAGTGGTTAACATGGACATCGTCACTATCAATTAAAGGAGTACACACATATCATCTACAGGTAAGTGTGAGGGTTATGCGTGAGGGTTAAGGGCGAGGGTTAAGGGTGAGGGTTACGGGTGTGGGTTAAGGGTGAGGGTTAATGGTGAGGGTTAAGGGTGTGGGTTAAGGGTGATGGTTAAGTGAGGGTTGAGGGTGAGGGTTAAGTGCGAGGGTTAAGGATCAAGGGTGAGGGTTAAGTGCGAGGGTTAAGGGTGAGGGTTAAGGGTGAGGGTTAAGGGTGATGGTTAAGGGTGAGGGTTAAGGGTTAAGGGTGAGGGTTAAGGGTGAAGGTTAAGGGTGATGGTTAAGGGTGAGGGTTAAGGGTGAGGGGTAAGGGTGAGGGTTATGGGTTAGGGTTAAGGGTGAGGGTAAAGGGTGAGGGTTAAGGGTTAGGGTTAAGGGTTAAGGGTGAGTGTTAAGGGTGAGGGTTAAGGGTGAGGGTTAAGGGTGAGGGTTAAGGGTGATGGGTAAGGGTGACGGTTAAGGGTGACGGTTAAGGGTGAGGGTTAAGGGTGAGGGTTAAGGGTGAGGGTTAAGGGTGAGGGTTAAGGGTGAGGGTTAAGGTTGAGGGTTAAGGGTGAGGGTTAAGGATGAGGGTTAAGGGTGAGGGTTAAGGGTGAGGGTTAAGGGTGAGGGTTAAGGGTGAGGGTTAAGGGTGAGGGTTAAGGGTTAAGGGTGAGGGTTAAGGGTGAGGGTTAAGGGTGAGGGTTAAGGGTGAGGGGTAATGGTGAAGGTTAAGGGTGATGGTTAAGTGTGAGGGTTGAGTTTGAGGGTTAAGAGCGAGGGTTAAGGATTAAGGGTGAGGGTTAAAGGTGAGGGTTAAGGGTGAGGGTTAAGGTTGAGGGTTAAGGGTGAGGGTTAAGGGTGAGGGTTAAGTGTGAGGGTTAAGGGTGAGGGTTAAGGGTGAGGGTTATGGGGTGATGGTTAAGTGTGAGGGTTAAGGGTTAAGGGTGAGGGTTAAGGGTGAGGGTTAAGGGTGAGGGTTAAGGGTGAGCGTTAAGGGTGAGGGTTAAGGATGATGGTTAAGGGTGAGGGTTAAGGGTGAGAGTTAAGGGTGAGGGATAAGGGTGAGGGTTATGGGTGAGTGTTAAGGGGGAGGGCTAAGGGTGAGGGTTAAGGGTTAAGGGTGTGTGTTAAGGGTGAGGGTTAAGGGTGAGGGTTAAGGGTGATGGTTAAGGGTGAGGGTTAAGGGTGAGGGTTAAGGGTGAGGGTTAAGGGTGAGGGTTAAGGGTTAGGGTTAAGGGTGAGGGATAAGGCTGAGGGTTAAGGGTGAGGGTTAATAGTGAGGGTTAAGGGTGAGGGTTAAGGGTGATGGTTAAATGTGAGGGTTGAGGGTAAGGGTTAAGGATTGAGGGTTAAGGATTAAGGGTGAGGGTTAAGTGTGAGGGTTAAGGGTTAAGGGTGAGTGTTAAGGGTGAGGGTTAAGGGTGAGGGATAAGGGTGAGGGATATGGGTGAGAGTTAAGGGTGAGAGTTAAGGGTGAGGGTTAAGGGTTAAGGGTGAGTGTTAAGGGTGAGGTTTAAGGGTGAGGGATAAGGGTGAGTGTTAAGGGTGATGGTTAAGGGTGATGGTTACGGGTGAGGGTTAAGGGTGAGGGTTAAGGGTGAGGGTTAAGGGTGAGGGTTAAGGGTGAGGGTTAAGGGTGAGGGTTAAGGGTGAGGGTTAAGGGTGAGGGTTAAGGGTGAGGGTTATGTGTGAGGGTTAAGGGTGAGGGTTATGGGTGAGGGTTAAGGGGGAGGGTTAAGGGTGAGGGTTAAGGGTTAAGCGTGTGTGTTAAGGGTGAGGGTTAAGGGTGAGGGTTAAGGGTGAGGGTTAAGGGTGATGGTTAAGGGTAAGGGTTAAGGGTGAGGGTTAATGGTGAGGGTTAAGGGTGAGGGTTTAGGGTTAGGGTTAAGGGTGAGGGATAAGGGAGAGGGTTAAGGGTGAGTGTTAATAGTGAGGTTTAAGGGTGAGGGTTAATGGTGATGGTTAAATGTGAGGGTTGAGGGTAAGGGTTGAGGGTAAGGGTTAAGGATTGAGGGTTAAGGATTAAGGGTGAGGGTTAAGTGTGAGGGTTAAGGGTTAAGGGTGAGTGTTAAGGGTGAGGGTTAAGGGTGAGGGATAAGGGTGAGGGATATGGGTGAGAGTTAAGGGTGAGGGTTAAGGGTGAGGGTTAAGGGTTAAGGGTGAGTGTTAAGGGTGAGGGTTAAGGGTGAGGGATAAGGGTGAGGGTTAAGGGTGATGGTTAAGGGTGATGGTTACGGGTGAGGGTTAAGGGTGAGGGTTAAGGGTGAGGGTTAAGGGTGAGGGTTAAGGGTGAGGGTTAAGGGTGAGGGTTAAGGTTGAGGGTTAATGGTGAGGGTTAAGGGTGAGGGTTAAGGGTGAGGGTTAAGGGTGAGGGTTAAGGGTGAGGGTTAAGGGTGAGGGTTAAGGGTGAGGGTTATGTGTGAGGGTTAAGGGTGAGGGTTATGGGTGAGGGTTAAGGGGGAGGGTTAAGGGTGAGGGTTAAGGGTTAAGCGTGTGTGTTAAGGGTGAGGGTTAAGGGTGTGGGTTAAGGGTGAGGGTTAAGGGTGATGGTTAAGGGTAAGGGTTAAGGGTGAGGGTTAATGGTGAGGGTTAAGGGTGAGGGTTTAGGGTTAGGGTTAAGGGTGAGGGATAAGGGAGAGGGTTAAGGGTGAGTGTTAACAGTGAGGTTTAAGGGTGAGGGTTAATGGTGATGGTTAAATGTGAGGGTTGAGGGTAAGGGTTAAGGGTGAGGGTTAAGGATTAAGGTTGAGGGTTAAGTGTGAGGGTTAAGGGTTAAGGGTGAGTGTTAAGGGTGAGGGTTAAGGGTGAGGGTTAAGGGTGAGGGTTCAGGGTGATGGTTAAGGGTGATGGTTAAGGGCGAGGGTTAAGGGTGAGGGTTAAGGGTGAGGGTTAAGGGTGAGGGTTAAGGGTGAGGGTTAATGGTGAGGGTTAAGGGTGAGGGTTAAGGGTGATGGTTAAGTGTGAGGGTTGAGGGTAAGTGTTAAGGGTGAGGGTTAAGGATTAAGGGTGAGGGTTAAGTGTGAGGGTTAAGGGTGAGGGTTAAGGGTGAGGGTTAAGGGTGATGGTTAAGGGTGAGGGTTAAGGGTTAAGGGTGAGGGTTAAGGGTGAGGGTTAAGGGTGAGGGTTAAAGGTGAGGGTTATGGGTGATGGTTAAGGGTGAGGGTTAAGGGTGAGAGTTAAGGGTGAGGGTTAAGGGTGAGGGTTAAGGGTGAGGGTTAAGGGTGAGGGTTAAGGGTGAGGGTTAAGGGTGAGGGGTAAGGGTGAGGGTTATGGGTGAGGGTTAAGGGTGAGGGTTAAGGGTGAGGGTTAAGGGTTAAGGGTGAGGGTTAAGGGTGAGCGTTAAGGATGAGGGTTAAGGGTGAGGGTTAAGGGGGAGGGTTAAGGGCGAGGGTTAAGGTTAAGGGTTAAGGGTGAGGGTTAAGGGGGAGGGTTAAGGGCGAGGGTTAAGGGTGAGTGTTAAGGGTGAGGGTTAAGGGTGAGGGTTAAGGGTGAGGGGTAAGGGTGAGGGTTATGGGTGAGGTTTAAGGGTGAGGGTTAAGGGTGAGGGTTAAGGGTTAAGGGTGAGGGTTAAGGGTGAGCGTTAATGGTAAGCGTTAATGGTGAGGGTTAAGGGTGTGGGTTAAGGGTGAGGGTTAAGGGTGAGGTTTAAGGGTGAGGGTTAATGGTGAGGGTTAAGGGTGAGGGTTAAGGTTGAGGGTTAAGGGTGAGGGTTAAGGGGGAGTGTTAAGGGCGAGGGTTAAGGGTGAGTGTTAAGGGTGAGGGTTAAGGGTGAGGGTTAAGGGTGAGGGTTAAGGGTTAAGGGTGAGGGTTAAGGGTGAGGGTTAAGGGTGAGGGTTAAGGGTGAGGGTTAAGGGTGAGGGTTAAGGGTGAGGGTTAAAGGTGAGGCTTAATGGTGAGGGTTAAGGGTGAGGGTTAATGTTGAGGGTTAAGGGTGAGGGTTAAGGGGGAGTGTTAAGGGCGAGGGTTAAGGTTGAGGGTTAAGGGTGAGGTTTAAGGGTGAGGGTTAAGGGTGAGGGTTAAGGGTTAAGGGTGAGGGTTAAGGGTGAGGGTTAAGGGTGAGGGTTAAGGGTGAGGGTTAATGGTGAGGGTTAAGGGTGAGGGTTAAGGGTGATGGTTAAGGGTGATGGTTAAGGGTGAGGGTTAAGGGTGAGAGTTAAGGGTGAGGGTTAAGGTGAGGGTTAAGGGTGAGGGTTAAGGGTGAGGGTTAAGGGTGAGGGTTGAGGTTGAGGGTTAAGGGTGAGGGTTAAGGGTGATGGTTAAGGGTGATGGTTAAGGGTGAGGGTTAAGGGTGATGGTTAAGGGTGATGGTTAAGGGTGAGGGTTAAGGGTGAGAGTTAAGGGTGAGGGTTAAGGGTGAGGGTTAAGGGTGAGGGTTAAGGGTGAGAGTTAAGGGTGATGGTTAAGGATGAGGGTTAAGGGTGAGGGGTAAGGGTGAGGGTTATGGGTTAGGGTTAAGGGTGAGGGTAAAGGGTGAGGGTTAAGGGTGAGGGTTAAGGGTTAAGGGTGAGTGTTAAGGGTGAGGGTTAAGGGTGAGGGTTAAGGGTGATGGTTAAGGGTGATGGTTAAGGGTGACGGTTAAGGGTGAGGGTTAAGGGTGAGGGTTAAGGGTGAGGGTTAAGGGTGAGGGTTCAGGGTGACGGTTAAGGTTGAGGGTTAAGGGTGAGGGTTAAGGATGAGGGTTAAGGGTGCGGGTTAAGGGTGAGGGTTAAGGGTGAGGGTTAAGGGTGAGGGTTAATGGTGAGGGTTAAGGGTTAAGGGTGAGGGTTAAGGGTGAGGGTTAAGTGTGAGGGTTAAGGGTGAGGGGTAATGGTGAAGGTTAAGGGTGATGGTTAAGTGCGAGGGTTGAGGGTGAGGGTTAAGAGCGAGGGTTAAGGATTAAGGGTGAGGGTTAAAGGTGAGGGTTAAGGGTGAGGGTTAAGGTTGAGGGTTAAGGGTGAGGGTTAAGGGTGAGGGTTAAGTGTGAGGGTTAAGGGTGAGGGTTAAGGGTGAGGGTTATGGGGTGATGGTTAAGTGTGATGGTTAAGGGTTAAGGGTGAGGGTTAAGGGTGAGGGTTAAGGGCGAGGGTTAAGGGTGAGTGTTAAGGGTGAGGGTTAAGGGTGAGGGTTAAGGGTGAGGGTTAAGGGTTAAGAGTGAGGGTTAAGGGTGAGGTTTAAGGGTGAGGGTTAAGCGTGAGGGTTAATGGTGAGGGTTAAGTGTGAGGGTTAAGGGTGATGGTTAAGTGAGGGTTGAGGATGAGGGTTAAGGGCGAGGGTTAAGGATTAAGGGTGAGGGTTAAAGGTGAGGGTTATGGGTGAGGGTTAAGGGTGAGGGTTAAGGTTGAGGGTTAAGGGTAAGGGTTAACGGGGAGGGTTAAGGGTTAAGGGTGAGGGTTAAGGGTGAGGGTTAAGGGTGAGGGTTAATGGTGAGGGTTAAGGGTGATGGTTAAGTGTGAGGGTTGAGGGTGAGGGTTAAGGGTTAGGGTTAAGGATTAAGGGTGAGGGTTAAGTGTGAGGGTTAAGGGTTAAGGGTGAGTGTTAAGTGTGAGGGTTAAGGGTGTGGGTTAAGGGTGAGGGTTAAGGGTGAGGGTTAAGGGTGATGGTTAAGGGTGATGGTTAAGGGTGAGGTTTAAGGGTGAGGGTTAAGGGTGAGGGTTAAGTGTGAGGGTTAAGGATGAGGGTTAATGGTGAGGGTTAAGGGTGAGGGTTAAGGGTGATGGTTAAGTGTGAGGTTTGAGGGTAAGTGTTAAGGGTGAGGGTTAAGGGTTAAGGGTGAGGGTTAAGGGTGATGGTTAAGGGTGAGGGTTAAGGGTTAAGGGTGAGGGTTAAGGGTGAGGGTTAAGGGTGAGGGTTAAGGGTGAGGGTTAAGGGTGAGGGTTAAGGGTGATGGTTAAGGGTGAGGGTCAAGCGTGAGAATTAAGGGTGAAGGTTAAGGGTGAGGGTTAAGGGTGAGGGTTAAGGGTGAGGGGTAAGGGTGAGGGTTAAGGGTGAGGGTTAAGGGTGAGTGGTAAGGGTGAGGGTTATGGGTGAGGCTTAAGGGTGAGGGTTAAGGGTGAGGGTTAAGGGTTAAGGGTGAGTGTTAATGGTGAGGGTTAAGGGTGAGCGTTAAGGGTGAGGGTTAAGGGTGATGGTTAAGGGTGAGGGTTAAGGGTGAGGGTTAAGGGTGAGGGTTACGGGTGAGGGTTAAGGGTGAGGGTTAAGGGTGAGTGTTAAGGTTGAGGGTTAAGGGTGAGGGTTAAGGGGGACGGTTAAGGGCGAGGGTTAAGGGTGAGTGTTAAGGGTGAGGGTTAAGGGTGAGGGTTAAGGGTGAGGGTTAAGGGTTAAGAGTGAGGGTTAAGGGTGAGGGTTAAGGGTGAGGGTTAAGCGTGAGGGTTAATGGTGAGGGTTAAGTGTGAGGGTTAAGGGTGATGGTTAAGTGAGGGTTGAGGGTGAGGGTTAAGGGCGAGGGTTAAGGATTAAGGGTGAGGGTTAAAGGTGAGGGTTAAGGGTGAGGGTTAAGGGTGAGGGTTAAGGTTGAGGGTTAAGGGTGAGGTTAACGGTGATGGTTAAGGGTTAAGGGTGAGGGTTAAGGGTGAGGGTTAAGGGTGAGGGGTAATGGTGAGGGTTAAGGGTGAGGGTTAAGGGTGATGGTTAAGTGTGAGGGTTGAGGGTGAGGGTTAAGGGTGAGGGTTAAGGATTAAGGGTGAGGGTTAAGTGTGAGGGTTAAGGGTGAGGGTTAAGGGTGAGGGTTAAGGATGATGGTTAAGGGTGAGGGTTAAGGGTTAAGGGTGAGGGTTAAGGGTGAGGGTTAAGGGTGAGGGTTAAGGGTGAGGGTTAAGGGTGAGGGTTAAGGGTGATGGTTAAGGGTGAGGGTTAATGGTGAGGTGTAAGTGTGAGGGTTATGGGTGAGGGTTAAGGGTGAGGGTTAAGGGTGAGGGTTAAGGGTGAGGGTTAAGGATGATGGTTAAGGGTGAGGGTTAAGGGTGAGGGTTAAGGGGGATGGTTAAGGGTGAGGGTTAAGGGTGAGAGTTAAGGGTGAGGGTTAAGGGTGGGGGTTAAGGGTGTGGGTTAAGGGTGAGGGTTAAGGGTGAGGGTTAAGGGTGAGGGTTAAGGGTGAGGGTTAAGGGTGAGGGATAAGGGTGAGGGATATGGGTGAGAGTTAAGGGTGAGGGTTAAGGGTGAGGGTTAAGGGTTAAGGGTGAGTGTTAAGGGTCAGGGTTAAGGGTGAGGGTTAAGGGTGATGGTTAAGGGTGATGGTTAAGGGTGATGGTTAAGGATGAGGGTTAATGGTGAGGGTTAAGGGTGAGGGTTAAGGGTGAGGTTTAAGAGTGAGGGTTAAGGGTGAGGGTTAAGGTTGAGGGTTAAGGGTGACGGTTAAGGGTGAGGGTTAAGGGTGAGGGTTAAGGGTGAGGGTTAAGGGTGAGGGTTAAGGGTGAGGGTTAAGGGTTAAGGGTGAGGGTTAAGGGTGAGGGTTAAGGGTGAGGGTTAAGGGTGGGGGTTAAGGGTGATGGTTAAGGGTGAGGGTTAAGCGTGAGAATTAAGGGTGAGGGTTAAGGGTGAGGGTTAAGGGTGAGGGTTAAGGGTGAGGGTTAAGGGTGATGGTTAAGGGTGAGGGTTAAGGATTAAGGGTGAGGGTTAAGTGTGAGGGTTAAGTGTGAGGGTTAAGGGTGAGGGTTAAGAGTGATGGTTAAGGGTGAGGGTTAAGGGTTAAGGGTGAGGGTTAAGGGTGAGGGTTAAGCATGAGGGTTAAGGGTGAGGGTTAAGGGTGAGGGTTAAGGGTGATGGTTAAGGGTGAGGGTTAAGCGTGAGAATTAAGGGTGAGGGTTAAGGGTGAGGGTTAAGGGTGAGGGTTAAGGGTGAGGTTTAAGGGTGAGGGTTAAGGGTGAGGGGTAAGGGTGAGGGTTGTGGGTGAGGGTTAAGGGTGAGGGTTAAGGGTGAGGGTTAAGGGTGAGAGTTAAGGGTGAGGGTTAAGGGTGAGGGTTAAGGGTGAGGGTTAAGGGTGAGGGTTAAAGGTGATGGTTAAGGGTGAGGGTTAAGGGTGAGGGATAAGGGTGAGGGTTATGGGTGAGGGTTAAGGGTGAGGGTTAAGGGTGAGGGTTAAGGGTGAGGGTTAAGGGTTAAGGGTGAGTGTTAAGGGTGAGGGTTAAGGGTGAGGGTTAAGGATGATGGTTAAGGGTGAGGGTTAAGGGTGATGGTTAAGGGTGGGGGTTAAGGGTGAGAGTTAAGGGTGAGGGTTAATGGTGGGGGTTAAGGGTGAGGGTTAAGGGTGAGGGTTAAGGGTGAGGGTTAAGGGTGAGGGTTAAGGGTGAGGGTTAAGGGTGAGGGATAAGGGTGAGGGATATGGATGAGAGTTAAGGGTGAGGGTTAAGGGTGAGGGTTAAGGGTTAAGGGTGAGTGTTAAGGGTGAGGGTTAAGGGTGAGGGTTAAGGGTGAGGGTTAAGGGTGATGGTTAAGGGTGATGGTTAAGGATGAGGGTTAAGGGTGAGGGTTAAGGGTGAGGGTTAAGGGTGAGGTTTAAGGGTGAGGGTTAAGGGTGATGGTTACGGTTGAGGGTTAAGGGTGAGGGTTAAGGGTGAGTGTTAAGGGTGAGGGTTAAGGGTGAGGGTTAAGGATGAGGGTTAAGGGTGAGGGTTAAGGGTTAAGGGTGAGTGTTAAGGGTGAGGGTTAAGGGTGACGGTTAAGGGTGAGGGTTAAGGGTGATGGTTAAGGATGAGGGTTAAGGGTGAGGGTTAAGGGTGAGGGTTAAGGGTGAGGTTTAAGGGTGAGGGTTAAGGGTGAGGGTTAAGGTTGAGGGTTAAGGGTGAGGGTTAAGGGTGAGGGTTAAGGGTTAAGAGTGAGGGTTAAGGGTGAGGTTTAAGGGTGAGGGTTAAGCGTGAGGGTTAATGGTGAGGGTTAAGTGTGAGGGTTAAGGGTGATGGTTAAGTGAGGGTTGAGGATGAGGGTTAAGGGCGAGGGTTAAGGATTAAGGGTGAGGGTTAAAGGTGAGGGTTATGGGTGAGGGTTAAGGGTGAGGGTTAAGGTTGAGGGTTAAGGGTAAGGGTTAACGGGGAGGGTTAAGGGTTAAGGGTGAGGGTTAAGGGTGAGGGTTAAGGGTGAGGGTTAATGGTGAGGGTTAAGGGTGATGGTTAAGTGTGAGGGTTGAGGGTGAGGGTTAAGGGTTAGGGTTAAGGATTAAGGGTGAGGGTTAAGTGTGAGGGTTAAGGGTTAAGGGTGAGTGTTAAGTGTGAGGGTTAAGGGTGTGGGTTAAGGGTGAGGGTTAAGGGTGAGGGTTAAGGGTGATGGTTAAGGGTGATGGTTAAGGGTGAGGTTTAAGGGTGAGGGTTAAGGGTGAGGGTTAAGTGTGAGGGTTAAGGATGAGGGTTAATGGTGAGGGTTAAGGGTGAGGGTTAAGGGTGATGGTTAAGTGTGAGGTTTGAGGGTAAGTGTTAAGGGTGAGGGTTAAGGGTTAAGGGTGAGGGTTAAGGGTGATGGTTAAGGGTGAGGGTTAAGGGTTAAGGGTGAGGGTTAAGGGTGAGGGTTAAGGGTGAGGGTTAAGGGTGAGGGTTAAGGGTGAGGGTTAAGGGTGATGGTTAAGGGTGAGGGTCAAGCGTGAGAATTAAGGGTGAAGGTTAAGGGTGAGGGTTAAGGGTGAGGGTTAAGGGTGAGGGGTAAGGGTGAGGGTTAAGGGTGAGGGTTAAGGGTGAGTGGTAAGGGTGAGGGTTATGGGTGAGGCTTAAGGGTGAGGGTTAAGGGTGAGGGTTAAGGGTTAAGGGTGAGTGTTAATGGTGAGGGTTAAGGGTGAGCGTTAAGGGTGAGGGTTAAGGGTGATGGTTAAGGGTGAGGGTTAAGGGTGAGGGTTAAGGGTGAGGGTTACGGGTGAGGGTTAAGGGTGAGGGTTAAGGGTGAGTGTTAAGGTTGAGGGTTAAGGGTGAGGGTTAAGGGGGACGGTTAAGGGCGAGGGTTAAGGGTGAGTGTTAAGGGTGAGGGTTAAGGGTGAGGGTTAAGGGTGAGGGTTAAGGGTTAAGAGTGAGGGTTAAGGGTGAGGGTTAAGGGTGAGGGTTAAGCGTGAGGGTTAATGGTGAGGGTTAAGTGTGAGGGTTAAGGGTGATGGTTAAGTGAGGGTTGAGGGTGAGGGTTAAGGTCGAGGGTTAAGGATTAAGGGTGAGGGTTAAAGGTGAGGGTTAAGGGTGAGGGTTAAGGGTGAGGGTTAAGGTTGAGGGTTAAGGGTGAGGTTAACGGTGATGGTTAAGGGTTAAGGGTGAGGGTTAAGGGTGAGGGTTAAGGGTGAGGGGTAATGGTGAGGGTTAAGGGTGAGGGTTAATGTTGATGGTTAAGTGTGAGGGTTGAGGGTGAGGGTTAAGGGTGAGGGTTAAGGATTAAGGGTGAGGGTTAAGTGTGAGGGTTAAGGGTGAGGGTTAAGGGTGAGGGTTAAGGATGATGGTTAAGGGTGAGGGTTAAGGGTTAAGGGTGAGGGTTAAGGGTGAGGGTTAAGGGTGAGGGTTAAGGGTGAGGGTTAAGGGTGAGGGTTAAGGGTGATGGTTAAGGGTGAGGGTTAATGGTGAGGTGTAAGTGTGAGGGTTATGGGTGAGGGTTAAGGGTGAGGGTTAAGGGTGAGGGTTAAGGGTGAGGGTTAAGGATGATGGTTAAGGGTGAGGGTTAAGGGTGAGGGTTAAGGGGGATGGTTAAGGGTGAGGGTTAAGGGTGAGAGTTAAGGGTGAGGGTTAAGGGTGGGGGTTAAGGGTGTGGGTTAAGGGTGAGGGTTAAGGGTGAGGGTTAAGGGTGAGGGTTAAGGGTGAGGGTTAAGGGTGAGGGATAAGGGTGAGGGATATGGGTGAGAGTTAAGGGTGAGGGTTAAGGGTGAGGGTTAAGGGTTAAGGGTGAGTGTTAAGGGTCAGGGTTAAGGGTGAGGGTTAAGGGTGATGGTTAAGGGTGATGGTTAAGGGTGATGGTTAAGGATGAGGGTTAATGGTGAGGGTTAAGGGTGAGGGTTAAGGGTGAGGTTTAAGAGTGAGGGTTAAGGGTGAGGGTTAAGGTTGAGGGTTAAGGGTGACGGTTAAGGGTGAGGGTTAAGGGTGAGGGTTAAGGGTGAGGGTTAAGGGTGAGGGTTAAGGGTGAGGGTTAAGGGTTAAGGGTGAGGGTTAAGGGTGAGGGTTAAGGGTGAGGGTTAAGGGTGGGGGTTAAGGGTGATGGTTAAGGGTGAGGGTTAAGCGTGAGAATTAAGGGTGAGGGTTAAGGGTGAGGGTTAAGGGTGAGGGTTAAGGGTGAGGGTTAAGGGTGAGGGTTAAGGGTGAGGGTTAAGGATTAAGGGTGAGGGTTAAGTGTGAGGGTTAAGTGTGAGGGTTAAGGGTGAGGGTTAAGAGTGATGGTTAAGGGTGAGGGTTAAGGGTTAAGGGTGAGGGTTAAGGGTGAGGGTTAAGCATGAGGGTTAAGGGTGAGGGTTAAGGGTGAGGGTTAAGGGTGATGGTTAAGGGTGAGGGTTAAGCGTGAGAATTAAGGGTGAGGGTTAAGGGTGAGGGTTAAGGGTGAGGGTTAAGGGTGAGGTTTAAGGGTGAGGGTTAAGGGTGAGGGGTAAGGGTGAGGGTTGTGGGTGAGGGTTAAGGGTGAGGGTTAAGGGTGAGGGTTAAGGGTGAGAGTTAAGGGTGAGGGTTAAGGGTGAGGGTTAAGGGTGAGGGTTAAGGGTGAGGGTTAAAGGTGATGGTTAAGGGTGAGGGTTAAGGGTGAGGGATAAGGGTGAGGGTTATGGGTGAGGGTTAAGGGTGAGGGTTAAGGGTGAGGGTTAAGGGTGAGGGTTAAGGGTTAAGGGTGAGTGTTAAGGGTGAGGGTTAAGGGTGAGGGTTAAGGATGATGGTTAAGGGTGAGGGTTAAGGGTGATGGTTAAGGGTGGGGGTTAAGGGTGAGAGTTAAGGGTGAGGGTTAATGGTGGGGGTTAAGGGTGAGGGTTAAGGGTGAGGGTTAAGGGTGAGGGTTAAGGGTGAGGGTTAAGGGTGAGGGTTAAGGGTGAGGGATAAGGGTGAGGGATATGGATGAGAGTTAACGGTGAGGGTTAAGGGTGAGGGTTAAGGGTTAAGGGTGAGTGTTAAGGGTGAGGGTTAAGGGTGAGGGTTAAGGGTGAGGGTTAAGGGTGATGGTTAAGGGTGATGGTTAAGGATGAGGGTTAAGGGTGAGGGTTAAGGGTGAGGGTTAAGGGTGAGGTTTAAGGGTGAGGGTTAAGGGTGATGGTTACGGTTGAGGGTTAAGGGTGAGGGTTAAGGGTGAGTGTTAAGGGTGAGGGTTAAGGGTGAGGGTTAAGGATGAGGGTTAAGGGTGAGGGTTAAGGGTTAAGGGTGAGTGTTAAGGGTGAGGGTTAAGGGTGATGGTTAAGGGTGAGGGTTAAGGGTGATGGTTAAGGATGAGGGTTAAGGGTGAGGGTTAAGGGTGAGGGTTAAGGGTGAGGTTTAAGGGTGAGGGTTAAGGGTGAGGGTTAAGGTTGAGGGTTAAGGGTGAGGGTTAAGGGTGAGTGTTAAGGGTGAGGGTTAAGGGTGAGTGTTAAGGATGAGGGTTAAGGGTGAGGGTTAAGGGTTAAGGGTGAGGGTTAAGGCTGAGGGTTAAGGGTGAGGGTTAAGGGTGAGGGTTAATGGTGAAGGTTAAGGGTGTTGGTTAAGTGTGAGGGTTGAGGGTGAGGGTTAAGGGCGAGTGTTAAGGATTAAGGGTGAGGGTTAAAGGTGAGAAATAAGGGTAGCGGGTTAAGGGTGAGGGTTAAGGGTGAGGGTTAAGGGTGAGGGTTAAGGGTGAGAGTTAAGGGTGAGGGTTAATGATTAAAGGTGAGGGTTAAGTGTGAGGGTTAAGGGTGAGGGTTAAGGGTGAGGGTTAAGGGTGATGGTTAAGGGTGAGGGTTAAGAGTTAAGGGTGAGGTTTAAGGGTGAGGGTTAAGGGTGAGGATTAAGGGTGAGGGATAAGGGTGAGTGTTAAGGGTGATGGTTAAGGGTGAGGGTTAAGCGTGAGAATTAAGGGTGAGGGTTAAGGGTGAGGGTTAAGGGTGAGGGTTAAGGGTGAGGGTTAAGGGTGAGGGTTAAGGGTGAGGGGTAAGGGTGAGGGTTATGGGGGAGGGTTAAGGGTGAGGGTTAAGGGTGAGGGTTAAGGGTGAGGATTAAGGGTGAGGGTTAAGGGTTAAGGGTGAGGGTTAAGGGTGAGGGTTAAGGGTGAGGGTTAATGGTGAGGGTTAAGGGTGATGGTTAAGTGTGAGGGTTGAGGGTGAGGGTTAAGGGCGAGGGTTAAGGATTAAGGGTGAGGGTTAAAGGTGAGGGTTAAGGGTGAGGGTTGAGGGTGAGGGTTAAGTGTGAGGGTTAAGGGTGAGGGTTAAGGGTGAGGGTTATGGGGGATTGTTAAGTGTGAGGGTTAAGTGTTAAGGGTGAGGGTTAAGGGTGAGGGTTAAGGGTGAGGGTTAATGGTGAGGGTTAAGGGTGAGGGTTAATGGTGAGGGTTAAGGATTAAGGGTGAGGATTAAGTGTGAGAGTTAATGGTGAGGGTTAAGGGTGAGGGTTAAGGGTGATAGGTAAGTGTGAGGATTGAGGGTAAGGGTTAAGGGTGAGGGTTAAGGATTAAGGGTGAGGGTTAAGTGTGAGGGTTAAGGGTGAGTGTTAAGGGTGAGGGTTAAGGGTGAGGGTTAAGTGTGAGGGTTAAGGGTTAAGGGTGAGTGTTAAGGGTAAGGGTTAAGGGTGAGGGTTAAGGGTGATGGTTAAGTGTGAGGGTTGAGGGTAAGTGTTAAGGGTGAGGGTTAAGGATTATGGGTGAGGGTTAAGTGTGAGGGTTAAGGGTGAGGGTTAAGGGTGAGGGTTAAGGGTGAGGGTTAAGGGTGAGGGTTAAGGGTTAAGGGTGAGGGTTAAGGGTGAGGGTTAAGGGTGAGGGTTAAGGGTCAGGGTTAAGGGTGAGGGTTAAGGGTGATGGTTAAGGGTGAGGGTTAAGCGTGAGAATTAAGGGTGAGGGTTAAGGGTGAGGGTTAAGGGTGAGGGTTAAGGGTGAGGGTTAAGGGTGAGGGTTAAGGGTGAGGGTTAAGGGTGAGGGGTAAGGGTGTGGGTTATGGGTGAGTGTTAAGGGTGAGGGTTAAGGGTGTGGGTTAAGGGTTAAGGGTGAGTGTTAAGGGTGAGGGTTAAGGGTGAGCGTTAAGGGTGAGGGTTAAGGGTGATGGTTAAGGGTGAGGGTTAAGGGTGAGGGTTAAGGGTGAGGGTTAAGGGTGAGGGTTAAGGGTGATGGTTAAGGGTGAGGGTTAAGGGTGAGAGTTAAGGGTGAGGGTTAAGGGTGAGGGTTAAGGGTGAGGGTTAAGGGTGAGGGTTAAGGGTGATGGTTAAGGGTGAGGGTTAAGGGTGAGGGGTAAGAGTGAGTGTTATGGGTGAGGGTTAAGGGTGAGGGTTAAGGGTGAGGGTTAATGGCGAGGGTTAAGGATTAAGGGTGAGGGTTAAGTGTGAGAGTTAATGGTGAGGGTTAAGGGTGAGGGTTAAGGGTGATGGTTAAGTGTGAGGGTTGAGGGTAAGGGTTAAGGGTGAGGGTTAAGGATTAAGGGTGAGGGTTAAGTGTGAGTGTTAAGGGTTAAGGGTGAGTGTTAAGGGTGAGGGTTAAGTGTGAGGGTTAAGTGCGAGGGTTAAGGGTTAAGGGTGAGTGTTAAGGGTGAGGGTTAAGGGTGAGGGTTAAGGGTGAGGGTTAAGGGTGATGGTTAAGTGTGAGGGTTAAGGGTGAGGGTTAATGATTAAAGGTGAGGGTTAAGTGTGAGGGTTAAGGGTGAGGGTTAAGGGTGAGGGTTAAGGGTGATGGTTAAGGGTGAGGGTTAAGAGTTAAGGGTGAGGTTTAAGGGTGAGGGTTAAGGGTGAGGATTAAGGGTGAGGGTTAAGGGTGAGTGTTAAGGGTGATGGTTAAGGGTGAGGGTTAAGCGTGAGAATTAAGGGTGAGGGTTGAGGGTGAGGGTTAAGGGTGAGGGTTAAGGGTGAGGGTTAAGGGTGAGGGTTAATGGTGAAGGTTAAGGGTGATGGTTAAGTGTGAGGGTTGAGGGTGAGGGTTAAGGGCGAGTGTTAAGGATTAAGGGTGAGGGTTAAAGGTGAGGGTTAAGGGTGAGTGTTAAGGGTGAGGGTTAAGGGTGATGGTTAAGGGTGAGGGTTAAGCGTG
Organism: Rhinoraja longicauda; assembly: GCF_053455715.1. Lineage (NCBI taxonomy): Eukaryota > Metazoa > Chordata > Chondrichthyes > Rajiformes > Arhynchobatidae > Rhinoraja > Rhinoraja longicauda. Next base: position 21,341 of record NW_027601425.1, read on the forward strand.
AGAAATAAGGGTAGCGGGTTAAGGGTGAGGGTTAAGGGTGAGGGTTAAGGGTGAGGGTTAAGGGTGAGGGTTAAGGGTGAGGGTTAAGGGTGAGGGTTAATGATTAAAGGTGAGGGTTAAGTGTGAGGGTTAAGGGTGAGGGTTAAGGGTGAGGGTTAAGGGTGATGGTTAAGGGTGAGGGTTAAGAGTTACGGGTGAGGTTTAAGGGTGAGGGTTAAGGGTGAGGATTAAGGGTGAGGGTTAAGGGTGAGTGTTAAGGGTGATGGTTAAGGGTGAGGGTTAAGCGTGAGAATTAAGGGTGAGGGTTAAGGGTGAGGGTTAAGGGTGAGGGTTAAGGGTGAGGGTTAAGGGTGAGGGTTAAGGGTGAGGGGTAAGGGTTAAGGGTGAGGGTTAAGGGTGAGGGTTAAGGGTGAGGGTTAATGGTGAGGGTTAAGGGTGATGGTTAAGTGTGAGGGTTGAGGGTGAGGGTTAAGGGCGAGGGTTAACGATTAAGGGTGAGGGTTAAAGGTGAGGGTTAAGGGTGAGGGTTGAGGGTGAGGGATAAGTGTGAGGGTTAAGGGTGAGGGTTAAGGGTGAGGGTTATGGGGGATGGTTAAGTGTGAGGGTTAAGTGTTAAGGGTGAGGGTTAAGGGTGAGGGTTAAGGGTGAGGGTTAATGGTGAGGGTTAAGGGTGAGGGTTAATGGTGAGGGTTAAGGATTAAGGGTGAGGGTTAAGTGTGAGAGTTAATGGTGAGGGTTAAGGGTGAGGGTTAAGGGTGATGGTTAAGTGTGAGGGTTGAGGGTAAGGGTTAAGGGTGAGGGTTAAGGATTAAGGGTGAGGGTTAAGTGTGAGGGTTAAGGGTTAAGGGTGAGTGTTAAGGGTGAGGGTTAAGGGTGAGGGTTAAGTGTGAGGGTTAAGGGTTAAGGGTGAAGGGTGAGTGTTAAGGGTGAGGGTTAAGGGTGAGGGTTAAGGGTGATGGTTAAGGTGAGGGTTGAGGGTAAGTGTTAAGGGTGAGGGTTAAGGATTAAGGGTGAGGGTTAAGTGTGAGGGTTAAGGGTGAGGGTTAAGGGTGATGGTTAAGGGTGAGGGTTAAGGGTTAAGGGTGAGGCTTAAGGGTGAGGGTTAAGGGTGAGGGTTAAGGGTGAGGGTTAAGGGTGAGGGTTAAGGGTGATGGTTAAGGGTGAGGGTTAAGCGTGAGAATTAAGGGTGAGGGTTAAGGGTGAGGGTTAAGGGTGAGGGTTAAGGGTGAGGGTTAAGGGTGAGGGTTAAGGGTGAGGGTTAAGGGTGAGGGGTAAGGGTGAGGGTTATGGGTGAGTGTTAACGGTGAGGGTTAAGGGTGAGGGTTAAGGGTTAAGGGTGAATGTTAAGGGTGAGGGATAAGGGTGAGCGTTAAGGGTGAGGGTTAAGGGTGATGGTTAAGGGTGAGGGTTAAGGGTGAGGGTTAAGGGTGAGGGTTAAGGGTGAGGGTTAAGGGTGATGGTTAAGGGTGAGGGTTAAGGGTGAGAGTTAAGGGTGAGGGTTAAGGGTGAGGGTTAAGGATGAGGGTTAAGGGTGAGGGTTAAGGGTGATGGTTAAGGGTGAGGGTTAAGGGTGAGGGGTAAGGGTGAGTGTTATGGGTGAGGGTTAAGGGTGAGGGTTAAGGGTGAGGGTTAATGGTGAGGGTTAAGGATTAAGGGTGAGGGTTAAGTGTGAGAGTTAATGGTGAGGGTTAAGGGTGATGGTTAAGGGTGATGGTTAAGTGTGAGGGTTGAGGGTAAGGGTTAAGGGTGAGGGTTAAGGATTAAGGGTGAGGGTTAAGTGTGAGGGTTAAGGGTTAAGTGTGAGTGTTAAGGGTGAGGGTTAAGGGTGAGGGTTAAGTGTGAGGGTTAAGGGTTAAGGGTGAGTGTTAAGGGTGAGGGTTAAGGGTGAGGGTTAAGGGTGATGGTTAAGTGTGAGTGTTGAGGGTAAGTGTTAAGGGTGAGGGTTAAGGATTAAGGGTGAGGGTTAAGTGTGAGGGTTAAGGGTGAGGGTTAAGGGTGAGGGTTAAGGGTGATGGTTGAGGGTGAGGGTTAAGGGTTAAGGGTGAGGGTTAAGGGTGAGGGTTAAGGGTGAGGGTTAAGGGTGAGGGTTAAGGGTGAGGGTTAAGGGTGATGGTTAAGGGTGAGTGTTAAGCGTGAGAATTAAGGGTGAGGGTTAAGGGTGAGGGTTAAGGGTGAGGGTTAAGGGTGAGGGTTAAGGGTGAGGGTTAAGGGTGAGGGTTAAGGATGAGCGTTAAGGGTGAGGGTTAAGGGTGATGGTTAAGGGTGAGGGTTAAGGGTGAGGGTTAAGGGTGAGGGTTAAGGGTGAGGGTTAAGGGTGAGGGTTAAGGGTGAGGGTTAAGGGTGAGGGTTAAGGGTGATGGTTAAGGGTGAGGGTTAAGGGTGAGAGTTAAGGGTGAGGGTTAAGGGTGAGGGTTAAGGGTGAGGGTTAAGGGTGATGGTTAAGGGTGAGGGTTAAGGGTGTGGGGTAAGGGTGAGGGTTAAGGGTGAGGGTTAAGGGTGAGGGTTAAGGGTGAGGGTTAAGGGTGAGGGTTAAGTGTTAAGGGTGAGTGTTAAGAGTGAGGGTTAAGGCTGAGGGTTAAGGGTGATGGTTAAGGGTGAGGGTTAAGGGTGAGTGAAGGTTAAGGGTGAGGGTTAAGGGTGAGTGTTAAGGGTGAGGGTTAAGGGTGAGGGTTAAGGGTGAGGGTTAAGGGTGAGGGATAAGGGTGAGGGATATGGGTGAGAGTTAAGGGTGAGGGTTAAGGGTGAGTGTTAAGGGTTAAGGGTGAGTGTTAAGGGTGAGGGTTAAGGGTGAGGGTTAAGGGTGAGGGTTAAGGGTGATGGTTAAGGGTGATGGTTAAGGGTGAGGGTTAAGGGTGAGGGTTAAGTGTGAGGGTTAAGGGTTAAGGGTGAGTGTTAAGGGTGAGGGTTAAGGGTGAGGGTTATGGGTGATGGTTAAGTGTGAGGGTTGAGGGTAGGTGTTAAGGGTGAGGGTTAAGGATTAAGGGTGAGGGTTAAGTGTGAGGGTTAAGGGTGAGGGTTAAGGGTGAGGGTTAAGGGTGATGGTTAAGGGTGAGGGTTAAGGGTTAAGGGTGAGGGATAAGGGTGACGGTTAAGGGTGAGGGTTAAGGGTGAGGGTTAAGGGTGAGGGTTAAGGGTGATGGTTAAGGGTGAGGGTTAAGCGTGAGAATTAAGGGTGAGGGTTAAGGGTGAGGATTAAGGGTGAGGGTTAAGGGTGAGGGTTAAGGGTGAGGGTTAAGGGTGAGGGTTAAGGGTGAGGGGTAAGGGTGAGGGTTATGGGTGAGTGTTAAGGGTGAGGGTTAAGGGTGAGGGTTAAGGGTTAAGGGTGTATGTTAAGGGTGAGGGGTAAGGGTGAGTGTTATGGGTGAGGGTTAAGGGTGAGGGTTAAGGGTGAGGGTTAATGGTGAGGGTTAAGGATTAAGGGTGAGGGTTAAGTGTGAGAGTTAATGGTGAGGGTTAAGGGTGAGGGTTAAGGGTGATGGTTAAGTGTGAGGGTTGAGGGTAAGGGTTAAGGGTGAGGGTTAAGGATTAAGGGTGAGGGTTAAGTGTGAGGGTTAAGGGTGAGGGTTAAGGGTGAGGGTTAAGGGTGATGGTTAAGGGTGAGGGTTAAGGGTTAAGGGTGAGGGTTAAGGGTGAGGGTTAAGGGTGAGGGTTAAGGGTGAGGGTTAAGGGTGAGGGTTAAGGGTGATGGTTAAGGGTGAGGGTTAAGCGTGAGAATTAAGGGTGAGGGTTAAGGGTGAGGGTTAAGGGTGAGGGGTAAGGGTGAGGGTTAAGGGTGAGGGTTAAGGGTGAGGGTTATGGGTGAGGGGTAAGGGTGAGGGTTATGGGTGAGTGTTAATGGTGAGGGTTAAGGGTGAGGGTTAAGGGTTAAGGGTGAGTGTTAAGGGTGAGGGTTAAGGGTGAGCGTTAAGGGTGAGGGTTAAGGGTGATGGTTAAGGGTGAGGGTTAAGGGTGAGGGTTAAGGGTGAGGGTTAAGGGTGAGGGTTAAGGGTGAGGGTTAAGGGTGATGGTTAAGGGTGAGGGTTAAGGGTGAGGGGTATGGTGAGTGTTATGGGTGAGGGTTAAGGGTGAGGGTTAAGGGTGAGGGTTAATGGTGAGGGTTAAGGATTAAGGGTGAGGGTTAAGTGTGAGAGTTAATGGTGAGGGTTAAGGGTGAGGGTTAAGGGTGATGGTTAAGTGTGAGGGTTGAGGGTAAGGGTTAAGGGTGAGGGTTAAGGATTAAGGGTGAGGGTTAAGTGTGAGGGTTAAGGGTTAAGGGTGAGTGTTAAGGGTGAGGGTTAAGGGTGAGGGTTAAGTGTGAGGGTTAAGGGTTAAGGGTGAGTGTTAAGGGTGAGGGTTAAGGGTGAGGGTTAAGGGTGATGGTTAAGTGTGAGTGTTGAGGGTAAGTGTTAAGGGTGAGGGTTAAGGATTAAGGGTGAGGGTTAAGTGTGAGGGTTAAGGGTGAGGGTTAAGGGTGAGGGTTAAGGGTGATGGTTGAGGGTGAGGGTTAAGGGTTAAGGGTGAGGGTTAAGGGTGAGGGTTAAGGGTGAGGGTTAAGGGTGAGGGTTAAGGGTGAGGGTTAAGGGTGATGGTTAAGGGTGAGGGTTAAGCGTGAGAATTAAGGGTGAGGGTTAAGGGTGAGGGTTAAGGGTGTGGGTTAAGGGTGAGGGTTAAGGGTGATGGTTAATGGTGAGGGTTAAGGGTGAGAGTTAAGGGTGAGGGTTAAGGGTGAGGGTTAAGGGTGAGGGTTAAGGGTGAGGGTTAAGGGTGAGGGTTAAGGGTGAGGGTTAAGGGTTAAGGGTGAGTGTTAAGAGTGAGGGTTAAGGCTGAGGGTTAAGGGTGATGGTTAAGGGTGAGGGTTAAGGGTGAGTGAAGGTTAAGGGTGAGGGTTAAGGGTGAGTGTTAAGGGTGAGGGTTAAGGGTGAGGGTTAAGGGTGAGGGTTAAGGGTGAGGGATAAGGGTGAGGGATATGGGTGAGAGTTAAGGGTGAGGGTTAAGGGTGAGTGTTAAGGGTTAAGGGTGAGTGTTAAGGGTGAGGGTTAAGGGTGAGGGTTAAGGGTGATGGTTAAGGGTGATGGTTAAGGGTGAGGGTTAAGGGTGAGGGTTAAGTGCGAGGGTTAAGGGTTAAGGGTGAGTGTTAAGGGTGAGGGTTAAGGGTGAGGGTTAAGGGTGATGGTTAAGTGTGAGGGTTGAGGGTAGGTGTTAAGGGTGAGGGTTAAGGATTAAGGGTGAGGGTTAAGTGTGAGGGTTAAGGGTGAGGGTTAAGGGTGAGGGTTAAGGGTGATGGTTAAGGGTGAGGGTTAAGGGTTAAGGGTGAGGGTTAAGGGTGAGGGTTAAGGGTGAGGGTTAAGGGTGAGGGTTCAGGGTGAGGGTTAAGGGTGATGGTTAAGGGTGAGGGTTAAGCGTGAGAATTAAGGGTGAGGGTTAAGGGTGAGGGTTAAGGGTGAGGGTTAAGGGTGAGGGTTAAGGGTGAGGGTTAAGGGTGAGGGTTAAGGGTGAGGGTTAAGGGTGAGGGATAAGGGTGAGGGATATGGGTGAGAGTTAAGGGTGAGGGTTAAGGGTGAGTGTTAAGGGTTAAGGGTGAGTGTTAAGGGTGAGGGTTAAGGGTGAGGGTTAAGGGTGATGGTTAAGGGTGATGGTTAAGGGTGAGGGTTAAGGGTGAGGGTTAAGTGCGAGGGTTAAGGGTTAAGGGTGAGTGTTAAGGGTGAGGGTTAAGGGTGAGGGTTAAGGGTGATGGTTAAGTGTGAGGGTTGAGGGTAGGTGTTAAGGGTGAGGGTTAAGGATTAAGGGTGAGGGTTAAGTGTGAGGGTTAAGGGTGAGGGTTAAGGGTGAGGGTTAAGGGTGATGGTTAAGGGTGAGGGTTAAGGGTTAAGGGTGAGGGTTAAGGGTGAGGGTTAAGGGTGAGGGTTAAGGGTGAGGGTTCAGGGTGAGGGTTAAGGGTGATGGTTAAGGGTGAGGGTTAAGCGTGAGAATTAAGGGTGAGGGTTAAGGGTGAGGGTTAAGGGTGAGGGTTAAGGGTGAGGGTTAAGGGTGAGGGTTAAGGGTGAGGGGTAAGGGTGAGGGTTATGGGTGAGTGTTAAGGGTGAGGGTTAAGGGTGAGGGTTAAGGGTTAAGGGTGTATGTTAAGGGTGAGGGTTAAGGGTGAGCGTTAAGGGTGAGGGTTAAGGGTGATGGTTAAGGGTGAGGGTTAAGGGTGAGTGTTAAGGGTGAGTGTTAAGGGTGAGGGTTAAGGGTGATGGTTAAGGGTGAGGGTTAAGGGTGAGAGTTAAGGGTGAGGGTTAAGGGTGAGGGTTAAGGGTGAGGGTTAAGGGTGAGGGTTAAGGGTGATGGTTAAGGGTGAGGGTTAAGGGTGAGGGGTAAGGGTGAGTGTTATGGGTGAGGGTTAAGGGTGAGGGTTAAGGGTGAGGGTTAATGGTGAGGGTTAAGGATTAAGGGTGAGGGTTAAGGATTAAGGGTGAGGGTTAATTGTGAGAGTTAATGGTGAGGGTTAAGGGTGAGGGTTAAGGGTGATGGTTAAGTGTGAGGGTTGAGGGTACGGGTTAACGGTGAGGGTTAAGGATTAAGGGTGAGGGTTAAGTGTGAGGGTTAAGGGTTAAGGGTGAGTGTTAAGGGTGAGGGTTAAGTGTGAGGGTTAAGGGTTAAGGGTGAGTGTTAAGGGTGAGGGTTAAGGGTGAGGGTTAAGGGTGATGGTTAAGTGTGAGGGTTGAGGGTAAGTGTTAAGGGTGAGGGTTAAGGATTAAGGGTGAGGGTTAAGTGTGAGGGTTAAGGGTGAGGGTGAAGGGTGAGGGTTAAGGGTGATGGTTAAGGGTGAGGGTTAAGGGTTAAGGGTGAGGGTTAAGGGTGAGGGTTAAGGGTGAGGGTTAAGGGTGAGGGTTAAGGGTGAGGGTTAAGCGTGAGAATTAAGGGTGAGGGTTAAGGGTGAGGGTTAAGGGTGAGGGGTAAGGGTGAGGGTTAAGGGTGAGGGTTAAGGGTGAGGGTTAAGGGTGAGGGGTAAGGGTGAGGGTTATGGGTGAGTGTTAAGGGTGAGGGTTAAGGGTGAGGGTTAAGGGTTACGGGTGAGTGTTAAGGGTGAGGGTTAAGGGTGAGCGTTAAGGGTGAGGGTTAAGGGTGATGGTTAAGGGTGAGGGTTAAGGGTGAGGGTTAAGGGTGAGGGTTAAGGGTGATGGTTAAGGGTGAGGGTTAAGGGTGAGAGTTAAGGGTGAGGGGTAAGGGTGAGGGTTAAGGGTGAGGGTTAAGGGTGAGGGTTAAGGGTGAGGGTTAAGGGTGAGGGTTAAGTGTGAGGGTTAAGGGTTAAGGGTGAGTGTTAAGGGTGAGGGTTAAGGGTGAGGGTTAAGGGTGATGGTTAAGTGTGAGTGTTGAGGGTAAGTGTTAAGGGTGAGGGTTAAGGATTAAGGGTGAGGGTTAAGTGTGAGGGTTAAGGGTGAGGGTTAAGGGTGAGGGTTAAGGGTGATGGTTGAGGGTGAGGGTTAAGGGTTAAGGGTGAGGGTTAAGGGTGAGGGTTAAGGGTGAGGGTTAAGGGTGAGGGTTAAGGGTGAGGGTTAAGGGTGATGGTTAAGGGTGAGGGTTAAGCGTGAGAATTAAGGGTGAGGGTTAAGGGTGAGGGTTAAGGGTGTGGGTTAAGGGTGAGGGTTAAGGGTGATGGTTAATGGTGAGGGTTAAGGGTGAGAGTTAAGGGTGAGGGTTAAGGGTGAGGGTTAAGGGTGAGGGTTAAGGGTGAGGGTTAAGGGTGAGGGTTAAGGGTGAGGGTTAAGGGTTAAGGGTGAGTGTTAAGAGTGAGGGTTAAGGCTGAGGGTTAAGGGTGATGGTTAAGGGTGAGGGTTAAGGGTGAGTGAAGGTTAAGGGTGAGGGTTAAGGGTGAGTGTTAAGGGTGAGGGTTAAGGGTGAGGGTTAAGGGTGAGGGTTAAGGGTGAGGGATAAGGGTGAGGGATATGGGTGAGAGTTAAGGGTGAGGGTTAAGGGTGAGTGTTAAGGGTTAAGGGTGAGTGTTAAGGGTGAGGGTTAAGGGTGAGGGTTAAGGGTGATGGTTAAGGGTGATGGTTAAGGGTGAGGGTTAAGGGTGAGGGTTAAGTGCGAGGGTTAAGGGTTAAGGGTGAGTGTTAAGGGTGAGGGTTAAGGGTGAGGGTTAAGGGTGATGGTTAAGTGTGAGGGTTGAGGGTAGGTGTTAAGGGTGAGGGTTAAGGATTAAGGGTGAGGGTTAAGTGTGAGGGTTAAGGGTGAGGGTTAAGGGTGAGGGTTAAGGGTGATGGTTAAGGGTGAGGGTTAAGGGTTAAGGGTGAGGGTTAAGGGTGAGGGTTAAGGGTGAGGGTTAAGGGTGAGGGTTCAGGGTGAGGGTTAAGGGTGATGGTTAAGGGTGAGGGTTAAGCGTGAGAATTAAGGGTGAGGGTTAAGGGTGAGGGTTAAGGGTGAGGGTTAAGGGTGAGGGTTAAGGGTGAGGGTTAAGGGTGAGGGTTAAGGGTGAGGGTTAAGGGTGAGGGATAAGGGTGAGGGATATGGGTGAGAGTTAAGGGTGAGGGTTAAGGGTGAGTGTTAAGGGTTAAGGGTGAGTGTTAAGGGTGAGGGTTAAGGGTGAGGGTTAAGGGTGATGGTTAAGGGTGATGGTTAAGGGTGAGGGTTAAGGGTGAGGGTTAAGTGCGAGGGTTAAGGGTTAAGGGTGAGTGTTAAGGGTGAGGGTTAAGGGTGAGGGTTAAGGGTGATGGTTAAGTGTGAGGGTTGAGGGTAGGTGTTAAGGGTGAGGGTTAAGGATTAAGGGTGAGGGTTAAGTGTGAGGGTTAAGGGTGAGGGTTAAGGGTGAGGGTTAAGGGTGATGGTTAAGGGTGAGGGTTAAGGGTTAAGGGTGAGGGTTAAGGGTGAGGGTTAAGGGTGAGGGTTAAGGGTGAGGGTTCAGGGTGAGGGTTAAGGGTGATGGTTAAGGGTGAGGGTTAAGCGTGAGAATTAAGGGTGAGGGTTAAGGGTGAGGGTTAAGGGTGAGGGTTAAGGGTGAGGGTTAAGGGTGAGGGTTAAGGGTGAGGGGTAAGGGTGAGGGTTATGGGTGAGTGTTAAGGGTGAGGGTTAAGGGTGAGGGTTAAGGGTTAAGGGTGTATGTTAAGGGTGAGGGTTAAGGGTGAGCGTTAAGGGTGAGGGTTAAGGGTGATGGTTAAGGGTGAGGGTTAAGGGTGAGTGTTAAGGGTGAGTGTTAAGGGTGAGGGTTAAGGGTGATGGTTAAGGGTGAGGGTTAAGGGTGAGAGTTAAGGGTGAGGGTTAAGGGTGAGGGTTAAGGGTGAGGGTTAAGGGTGAGGGTTAAGGGTGATGGTTAAGGGTGAGGGTTAAGGGTGAGGGGTAAGGGTGAGTGTTATGGGTGAGGGTTAAGGGTGAGGGTTAAGGGTGAGGGTTAATGGTGAGGGTTAAGGATTAAGGGTGAGGGTTAAGGATTAAGGGTGAGGGTTAATTGTGAGAGTTAATGGTGAGGGTTAAGGGTGAGGGTTAAGGGTGATGGTTAAGTGTGAGGGTTGAGGGTACGGGTTAACGGTGAGGGTTAAGGATTAAGGGTGAGGGTTAAGTGTGAGGGTTAAGGGTTAAGGGTGAGTGTTAAGGGTGAGGGTTAAGTGTGAGGGTTAAGGGTTAAGGGTGAGTGTTAAGGGTGAGGGTTAAGGGTGAGGGTTAAGGGTGATGGTTAAGTGTGAGGGTTGAGGGTAAGTGTTAAGGGTGAGGGTTAAGGATTAAGGGTGAGGGTTAAGTGTGAGGGTTAAGGGTGAGGGTGAAGGGTGAGGGTTAAGGGTGATGGTTAAGGGTGAGGGTTAAGGGTTAAGGGTGAGGGTTAAGGGTGAGGGTTAAGGGTGAGGGTTAAGGGTGAGGGTTAAGGGTGAGGGTTAAGCGTGAGAATTAAGGGTGAGGGTTAAGGGTGAGGGTTAAGGGTGAGGGGTAAGGGTGAGGGTTAAGGGTGAGGGTTAAGGGTGAGGGTTAAGGGTGAGGGGTAAGGGTGAGGGTTATGGGTGAGTGTTAAGGGTGAGGGTTAAGGGTGAGGGTTAAGGGTTACGGGTGAGTGTTAAGGGTGAGGGTTAAGGGTGAGCGTTAAGGGTGAGGGTTAAGGGTGATGGTTAAGGGTGAGGGTTAAGGGTGAGGGTTAAGGGTGAGGGTTAAGGGTGATGGTTAAGGGTGAGGGTTAAGGGTGAGAGTTAAGGGTGAGGGGTAAGGGTGAGGGTTAAGGGTGAGGGTTAAGGGTGAGGGTTAAGGGTGAGGGTTAAGGGTGTGGGGTAAGGGTGAGTGTTATGGGTGAGGGTTAAGGGTGAGGGTTAAGGGTGTGGGTTAAGGGTGAGGGTTAAGGGTTAAGGGTGAGTGTTAAGAGTGAGGGTTAAGGCTGAGGGTTAAGGGTGATGGTTAAGGGTGAGGGTTAAGGGTGAGGGTTAAGGGTGATGGTTAAGGGTGAGGGTTAAGGGTGAGGGTTAAGGGTGAGTGAAGGTTAAGGGTGAGGGTTAAGGGTGAGTGTTAAGGGTGAGGGTTAAGGGTGAGGGTTAAGGGTGAGGGTTAAGGGTGAGGGATAAGGGTGAGGGATATGGGTGAGAGTTAAGGGTGAGGGTTAAGGGTGAGTGTTAAGGGTTAAGGGTGAGAGTTAAGGGTGAGGGTTAAGGGTGAGGGTTAAGGGTGAGGGTTAAGGGTGATGGTTAAGGGTGATGGTTAAGGGTGAGGGTTAAGGGTGAGGGTTAAGTGTGAGGGTTAAGGGTTAAGGGTGAGTGTTAAGGGTGAGGGTTAAGGGTGAGGGTTAAGGGTGATGGTTAAGTGTGAGGGTTGAGGGTAAGTGTTAAGGGTGAGGGTTAAGGATTAAGGGTGAGGGTTAAGTGTGAGGGTTAAGGGTGAGGGTTAAGGGTGAGGGTTAAGGGTGATGGTTAAGGGTGAGGGTTAAGGGTTAAGGGTGAGGGTTAAGGGTGAGGGTTAAGGGTGAGGGTTAAGGGTGAGGGTTAAGGGTGAGGGTTAAGGGTGAGGGTTAAGCGTGAGAATTAAGGGTGAGGGTTAAGGGTGAGGGTTAAGGGTGAGGGTTAAGGGTGAGGGTTAAGAGTGAGGGTTAAGGGTGAGGGTTAAGGGTGAGGGTTAAGGGTGATGGGTAACGGTGAGGGTTATGGGTGAGTGTTAAGGGTGAGGGTTAAGGGTGAGGGTTAAGGGTTAAGGGTGAGTGTTAAGGGTGAGGGTTAAGGGTGAGCGTTAAGGGTGAGGGTTAAGGGTGATGGTTAAGGGTGAGGGTTAAGGGTGAGGGTTAAGGGTGAGGGTTAAGGGTGAGGGTTAAGGGTGATGGTTAAGGGTGAGGGTTAAGGGTGAGAGTTAAGGGTGAGGGTTAAGGGTGAGGGTTAAGGGTGAGGGTTAAGGGTGATGGTTAAGGGTGAGGGTTAAGGGTGAGGGGTAAGGGTGAGTGTTATGGGTGAGGGTTAAGGGTGAGGGTTAAGGGTGAGGGTTAAGGGTGAGGGTTAAGGGTTAAGGGTGAGTGTTAAGAGTGAGGGTTAAGGCTGAGGGTTAAGGGTGATGGTTAAGGGTGAGGGTTAAGGGTGAGGGTTAAGGGTGATGGTTAAGGGTGAGGGTTAAGGGTGAGGGTTAAGGGTGAGTGAAGGTTAAGGGTGAGGGTTAAGGGTGAGTGTTAAGGGTGAGGGTTAAGGGTGAGGGTTAAGGGTGAGGGTTAAGGGTGATTGTTAAGGGTGAGGGTTAAGGGTGAGGGTTAAGGGTGAGGGTTAAGGGTGAGGGTTAAGGGTGATGGTTAAGGTTGAGGGTTAAGGGTGAGAGTTAAGGGTGAGGGTTAAGGGTGAGGGTTAAGGGTGAGGGTTAAGGGTGATGGTTAAGGGTGAGGGTTAAGGGTGAGGGTAAGGGTGAGTGTTATGGTTGAGGGTTAAGGGTGAGGGTTAAGGGTGAGGGTTAAGGGTGAGGGTTAAGGGTTAAGGGTGAGTGTTAAGAGTGAGGGTTAAGGCTGAGGGTTAAGGGTGATGGTTAAGGGTGAGGGTTAAGGGTGAGGGTTAAGGGTGATGGTTAAGGGTGAGGGTTAAGGGTGAGGGTTAAGGGTGAGTGAAGGTTAAGGGTGAGGGTTAAGGGTGAGTGTTAAGGGTGAGGGTTAAGGGTGAGGGTTAAGGGTGAGGGTTAAGGGTGAGGGATAAGGGTGAGGGATATGGGTGAGAGTTAAGGGTGCGGGTTAAGGGTGAGTGTTAAGGGTTAAGGGTGAGTGTTAAGGGTGAGGGTTAAGGGTGAGGGTTAAGGGTGAGGGTTAAGGGTGATGGTTAAGGGTGATGGTTAAGGGTGAGGGTTAAGGGTGAGGGTTAAGTGTGAGGGTTAAGGGTTAAGGGTGAGTGTTAAGGGTGAGGGTTAAGGGTGAGGGTTAAGGGTGATGGTTAAGTGTGAGGGTTGAGGGTAAGTGTTAAGGGTGAGGGTTAAGGATTAAGGGTGAGGGTTATGTGTGAGGGTGAAGGGTGAGGGTTAAGGGTGATGGTTAAGGGTGAGGGTTAAGGGTTAAGGGTGAGGGTTAAGGGTGAGGGTTAAGAGTGAGGGTTAAGGGTGAGGGTTAAGGGTGAGGGTTAAGGGTGATGGTTAAGGGTGAGGGTTAAGCGTGAGAATTAAGGGTGAGGGTTAAGGGTGAGGGTTAAGGGTGAGGGTTAAGGGTGAGGGTTAAGGGTGAGGGTTAAGGGTGAGGGTTAATGGTGAGGGGTAAGGGTGAGGGTTATGGGTGAGTGTTAAGGGTGAGGGTTAAGGGTGAGGGTTAAGGGTGAAGGGTGAGTGTTAAGGGTGAGGGTTAAGGGTGAGCGTTAAGGGTGAGGGTTAAGGGTGAGCGTTAAGGGTGAGGGTTAAGGGTGATGGTTAAGGGTGAGGGTTAAGGGTGAGGGTTAAGGGTGAGGGTTAAGGGTGAGGGTTAAGGGTGAGGGTTAAGGCTGAGGGGTAAGGGTGAGGGTTACGGGTGAGTGTTAAGGGTGAGGGTTAAGGGTGAGGGTTAAGGGTTAAGGGTGAGTGTTAAGGGTGAGGGTTAAGGGTGAGCGTTAAGGGTGAGGGTTAAGGGTGAGCGTTAAGGGTGAGGGTTAAGGGTGATGGTTAAGGGTGAGGGTTAAGGGTGAGAGTTAAGGGTGAGGGTTAAGGGTGAGGGTTAAGGGTGATGGTTAAGGGTGAGGGTTAAGGGTGAGAGTTAAGGGTGAGGGTTAAGGGTGAGGGTTAAGGGTGAGGGTTAAGGGTTAGGGTTAAGGGTGAGAGTTAAGGGTGAGGGTTAAGGGTGAGGGTTAAGGGTGAGGGTTAAGGGTGAGGGTTAAGGGTGAGGGATAAGGGTGAGGGATATGGGTGAGAGTTAAGGGTGAGGGTTAAGGGTGAGTGTTAAGGGTTAAGGGTGAGTGTTAAGGGTGAGGGTTAAGGGTGAGGGTTAAGGGTGAGGGTTAAGGGTGAGGGTTAAGGGTGAGGGTTAAGGGTTAGGGTTAGGGTTAGGGATAGGGTTAGGGTTAGGGTTAGGGTTAGGTTGTGATTTATCGGACAGTGGGACAAAATGCCCTCTGGTGCTCAATGATCTCTGCCTGGAGATTCCTTTTCACCATGTACTGCCACTTTGCTCTGGCCCACGGTCTCATCACCCTCGTACAAATCTGTTGACCTTTGCACTTGCCCTTCTGTAGATTTTTATGAGTCAGTCAGGGTCCACCCTAAGTTTGAGTTTATGCTTGGTTGAGGCACTTGGCCTCTCGCGTCTAACGCTTCAATCCATATCCCCTCTGCCCTCTTCCGACACCCGGTTGACCAATTTATGTTTGTTTCTAGGCCCATGATCTCTAGGGACTGGGTCCCGTGCTGCTGGGAGTGTCAACTACTGGGTATGGACTTTATGTGTTGCTGAGGTGTCCTGTCAGGCTGACTCTGAGGCTGTTACCTGTTTCGCCTATGTACAGTAAGTTACACTCCTTACATTAAACTGCATACACCCCATTATTTTGCTCACAGGTTATCCTCTGTGCTGTCCGGTCTCTCCTGTCACCCTGTTCTATGTTTTTGTCTATTACCCAGTGGGAGCAGGCCCCATATTGACATTAATTTGTATCCCTACTGCTCCCCTTGTCTGCTGGTTTTATCACAATCTCATTTTTATCCCTCAGCTCTGCCATGGTCTCCATCACTTTTCTGTTGAGGTTTGGCCTTTCCTTTGTCATGGACATATCACAGGCTGTTTTGGTAATGTTCATTTAAAATGTGTCGTGTTTGTTTGGCTTTACCCACGTTCCAGCATTAGAGGCCAATTTTTGCAATGTTTCCTGGGTGGGATTTGCCGGTTTTACAAATGGTGTCATTATCTCACCCTGCCTCCTGATACCCTTATGGGGTCGGCTCTGTTCTTGCAGAACCCTCAGGTGGTGCAGAGTCTGGGCCATTTTATCAACATCTTGCCCTGCTTCCTGATGCCCTTATGGGGTCGGCTCTGTTCTTGCAGAACCCTCAGGTGGTGCAGAGCCTGGGCCATTTTATCAATATCTTGCCCTGCTTCCTGATGCCCTTATGGGGTCGGCTCTGTTCTTGCAGAACCCTCAGGTGGTGCAGAGTCTGGGCCTTGTTATCAATATCTTAACCTGCTTCCTGATGCCTTTATGGGGTCGGCTCTGTTCTTGCAGAACCCTCAGGTGGTGCAGAGTCTGGGCCTTGTTATCAATATCTTACCCTGCTTCCCGATGCCCTTATGGGGTCGGCTCTGTTACAAAACCCTCAGGTGGTGCAGAGTATGGGCCTTGTTATCAATATCTTACCCTGCTTCCTGATGCCCTTATGGGGTCGGCTCTGTTCTTGCAGAACCCTCAGGTGGTGCAGAGTCTGGGCCACTTTATAAATAACTCTGCCTGCGACTGCAAAGGAATCTCTCGGTCTCGGTTGACTCCTGTGCTGGTCATGATTCACATTAATACTGTTGTTAAACAATCACACTCATCCCCTCCCCTCTGCATGTAATTACTCATTTCTGGCTCAGTTAGTACAATGCAATACTACTGCAGTAAACTATAAACATCAAGTATCTCTAGTACAGTTTCTACAATGCAATACTAGTGCAGTAAACTATAAACATCAAATATCTCTAGTACAGTTTACACCCAGGTGCTCCACAAGTCTTTGGTTTTTTCCGGCTTACGGAGACCACTTGCTGAACTTTTCCCTGGTGAAAGGTAGGGTAGGTACGTCATCGGGGTCATCAGGTGGGTACCCTCCTTCCTCGACGTTTCATTGATAAGCCCACAACGTCTCCAGAGGGCTCAACGGTGAAACCTGGCGTCCCAGGTACACCCCCCTCAGTTCCATACCCTCCTGTTTTAAACTTGCAGCTCAACTCGCAGCTCTACTCAACTTCTAGCCGATAAGGGGTTTTAAAGGGTAGGTTGATGTCCCTACCTTTCTGGATTTACTCCTCCCATGTGCTGAGTCCTGGGACCGGTGACTGGGTAACAAGCCTCCAGTTTCGCTCTTGCTGTAGCTTCATCAGGGAAAAATCAATAACTACTACTGGTCGGTGGGGAGTTTTAAAGGGTGGGTTGAAAATCCCTCCCTTTCTGGGTATGTCCTTTCCATCTGCTGACTTGGGACTGGTCACTTTGGTTGGGACTGTTGATGTCATCCCTATTCTTTGTGTTTGTTTGATTGTTTGTGCTCCTGGCCTCCTGCTGTTTTATCTGATGTTAATGTTTTCAGCATTCCTCTGGCCTCCTGTCTTTATCATGTTCTGAAAGTCTTTGTTGTGAGTGAGTGGGCTTTGCAAACCTGCACCTGGTCTGTGTGGAGCTAGTGGCCGTTGTGTGGTGGGGGGGGGGGGGGGGGGTCTCTGAGGTGGGCTGAGGCGGGAGTGGGTATCGTGTTGTGAGTGTGTAAGGGTTCTATCACTCCCTTCAATTGTCCGTCTTTTCTGGGGGAGCTAGGTGTGTTCCAGGTGTGATGGGGTGGGGGGTCTCTGGGTCTAGAGGGTACTCGGATGGATAATCTATTTACAAAGGTTTAAGATCCTCTTTTGGGGGTCTTTTGGGTTGTTTGGGGAGGTCCTATGCAACCCGATGTTAGGGTTAGATTCTGTGGGTGGGGGTTATTTCCTATCTTTGTTGAGTTGAGGGTAGGTGCCAAGGGTCTTTTTGGGGCTGTTTGGGGTGATCCAGTGCCGTTCCGTGTTAGGGTTAGGTTTGGGGGGTGGGCACATTGGCCATCTCTGGCATGCCGTCTACCTTGCTGGGGTTTGAGGGTGGGTGCCTAGGGTTTTTGGGGGACTGTTTGGGGTGGTCCGGTGCAGTCCGGTGTTAGGGTTAGGTTTATGGGTGGGGAAGGGTGCATAGGGACCCCCTCCGGGGTGAGGGTATCATCTATCCTTGTGAGGTAGGAGTAGGTGTCAGGGGTCTTTTGGGTTGTTGGCACCCTGTGTGGTTCTCCCTGCTATTCTATCCTAAAGTTGTTTTTAGGTTTGAAGGATTGCATAAATCGGAGCCTGTGATTATTTCAATCCTCACTATCTAGGCTGGTACCCTTACATTATATTCCCCCTTGGATTGGGTTTCACCCTCCTGACTCCGTTTGAATCTTTTTTGTGGCTTGCTCCTCCTGCGGTTTTGATTTGTAAAGGTGATGAGGCCCGTGTCACTGCTAAGGTTAGGTTGTGATTTATCGGACAGTGGGACAAAATGCCCTCTGGTGCTCAATGATCTCTGCCTGGAGATTCCTTTTCACCATGTACTGCCACTTTGCTCTGGCCCACGGTCTCATCACCCTCGTACAAATCTGTTGACCTTTGCACTTGCCCTTCTGTAGATTTTTAGGAGTCAGTCAGGGTCCACCCTGAGTTTGAGTTTATGCTTGGTTGAGGCCCTTGGCCTCTCGCGTCTAACGCTTCAATCCATATCCCCTCTGCCCTCTTCCGACACCCGGTTGACTAATTTATGTTTGTATCTAGGCCCATGATCTCTAGGGACTGGGTCCCGTGCTGCTGGGAGTGTCAACTACTGGGTATGGACTTTATGGGTTGCTGAGGTGTCCTGTCAGGCTGATTCTGAGGCTGTTACCTGTTTCGCCTATGTACAGTAAGTTACACTCCTTACATTAAACTGCATACACCCCATTATTTTGCTCACAGGTTATCCTCTGTGCTATCCGGTCTCTCCTGTCACCCTGTTCTATGTTTTTGTCTATTACCCAGTGGGAGCAGGCCCCATATTGACATTAATTTGTATCCCTACTGCTCCCCTTGTCTGCTGGTTTTATCACAATCTCATTTTTATCCCTCAGCTCTGCCATGGTCTCCCTCTCTTTTCTGGTGAGGTTTGGCCTTTCCTTTGTCATGGGCATATCACAGGCTGTTTTGGTAATGTTCATTTAAAATATGTCGTGTTTGTTTGGCTTTACCCACGTTCCAGCATTAGATGCCAATTTTTGCAATGTTTCCTGGGTGGGATTTGCCGGTTTTACACATTGTGTCATTATCTCACCCTGCCTCCTGATACCCTTATGGGGTCGGCTCTGTTCTTGCAGAACCCTCAGGTGGTCCGGTCTTGTCTGGCTCTTGTCCGGTCTTGTCCGGTCTTGTCCGGTCTTGTCCGGTCTTGTCTGGGCCTTGTCTCGGTCTTGTCCGGTCTTGTCTGGGTCTTGTCCGGTCTTGTCTGGATCTTGTCTCGGTCTTCTCCGGTCTTGTCTGGGTCTTGTCCGGTCTTGTCCGGTCTTGTCCGGTCTTGTCCGGTCTTGTCCGGTGTTGTCTGGGTCTTGTCCGGTCTTGTCTGGGTCTTGTCCGGTCTTGTCTGGGTCTTGTCCGGTCTTGTCTGGGTCTTGTCCGGTCTTGTCTGGGTCTTGTCCGGTCTTGTCTGGGTCTTGTCCGGTCTTGTCTGGGTCTTGTCCGGTCTTGTCTGGGTCTTGTCCGGTCTTGTCCGGTCTTGTCTGGGTCTTTTACGGTCTTGTCCGGTCTTGTCTGGGTCTTGTCCGGTCTTGTCCGGTATTGTCTGGGTCTTGTCCGGTGTTGTCTGGGTCTTGTCCGGTCTTGTCCGGTCTTGTCCGGTGTTGTCTGGGTCTTGTCCGGTGTTGTCTGGGTCTTGTCCGGTGTTGTCTGAGTCTTGTCCGGTCTTGTTCGGTGTTGTCTGGGTCTTGTCCGGTCTTGTCTGGGTCTTGTCCGGTCTTGTCCGGTCTTGTCCGGTCTTGTCTGGGTCTTGTCCGGTCTTGTCTGGGTCTTGTCCGGTCTTGTCCGGTCTTGTCTGGGTCTTGTCCGGTCTTGTCCGGTCTTGTCTGGTTCTTGTCCGGTCTTGTCTGGGTCTTGTCCGGTCTTGTCTGGGTCTTGTCCGGTCTTGTCTGGGTCTTGTCCGTTCTTGTCCGGTCTTGTCTGGGTCTTGTCCGGTCTTGTCTGGATCTTGTCCGGTCTTGTCTGGGTCTTGTCCGGTCTTGTCGGGTCTTGTCCAGTCTTGTCTGGGTCTTGTCCGGTCTTGTCAGGTCTTGTCTGGGTCTTGTCCGGTCTTGTCCGGTCTTGTCCGGTCTTGTCCGGTCTTGTCTGGGTCTTGTCTGGGTCATGTCCGGTCTTGTCCGGTCTTGTCTGGGTCTTGTCTGGGTCTTGTCTGGGTCTTGTCTGGTTCATGTCCGGTCTTGTCCGGTCTTGTCCGGGTCTTGTCCGGTCTTGTCTGGGTCTTGTCCGGTCTTGTCCGGCCTTGTCTGGGTCTTGTCCGGTCTTGTCTGGGTCTTGTACGGTCTTGTCCGGTCTTGTCTGGGTCTTGTCCGGTCTTGTTCGGTCTTGTCTGGGTCTTGTCCGGTCTTGTCCGGTCTTGTCTGGGTCTTTTCCGGTCTTGTCTGGGTCTTGTCCGTTCTTGTCCGGTCTTGTCCGGTCTTGTCTGGGTCTTGTCCGGTCTTGTCTGGGTCTTGTCCGGTCTTGTCCGGTGTTGTCTGGGTCTTGTCCGGTCTTGTCCGGTGTTGTCTGGGTCTTGTCCGGTCTTGTCCGGTGTTGTCTGGGTCTTGTCCGGTCTTGTCCGGTCTTGTCTGGGTCTTGTCCGGACTTGTCTGGGTCTTGTCCGGTCTTGTCTGGGTCTTGTCTGGGTCTTGTCTGGGTCTTGTCCGGTCTTGTCCGGTCTTGTCCGGTCTTGTCCGGGTCTTGTCCGGTCTTGTCTGGGTCTTGTCCGGTCTTGTCTGGGTCTTGTCCGGTCTTGTCTGGGTCTTGTCCGGTCTTGTCCGGTCTTGTCTGGGTCTTGTCCGGTCTTGTCCGGTCTTGTCTGGGTCTTGTCCGGTCTTGTCCGGTCTTGTCTGGTCTTGTCCGGTCTTGTCTGGGTCTTGTCCGGTCTTGTCCGGTCTTGTCCGGGTCTTGTCCGGTCTTGTCCGGTCTTGTCCGGTCTTGTCAGGTCTTGTCCGGGTCTTGTCCGGGTCTTGTCCGGGTCTTGTCCGGTCTTGTCCGGTCTTGTCTGGTCATGTCCGGTCTTGTCCGGTCTTGTCCGGTCTTGTCTGGGTCTTGTCCGGTCTTGTCCGGGTCTTGTCCGGTCTTGTACGGTCTTGTCCGGTCTTGTCCGGGTCTTGTCCGGTCTTGTCCGGGTCTTGTCCGGTCTTGTCCGGTCTTGTCCGGGTCTTGTCCGGTCTTGTCCGGTCTTGTCCGGGTCTTGTCCGGTCTTGTCCGGTCTTGTCCGGTCTTGTCTGGGTCTTGTCCGGTCTTGTCTGGGTCTTGTCCGGTCTTGTCCGGTCTTGTCTGGGTCTTGTCCGGTCTTGTCCGGTCTTGTCTGGGTCTTGTCTGGTCTTGTCCGGTCTTGTCCGGTCTTGTCCGGTCTTGTCTGAGTCTTGTCCGGTCTTGTCCGGGTCTTGTCCGGTCTTGTCCGGCCTTGTCCGGGTCTTGTCCGGTCTTGTCCGGCCTTGTCCGGGTCTTGTCCGGCCTTGTCTGGGTGTTGTCCGGTCTTGTCCGGCCTTGTCTGGGTCTTGTCTGGTCTTGTCCGGCCTTGTCTGGTCTTGTCCGGTCTTGTCTGGGTCTCGTCCGGTCTTGTCCGGTCTTGTCTGGGTCTCGTCCGGTCTTGTCCGGTCTTGTCTGGGTCTCGTCCGGTCTTGTCCGGTCATGTCTGGGTCTCGTCCGGTCTTGTTCGGTCATGTCGGGGTCTCGTCCGGTCTTGTCCGGTCTTGTCTGGGTCTCGTCCGGTCTTGTCCGATCTTGTCTGGGTCTCGAACGGTCTTGTCCGGTCTTGTCTGGGTCTCGTCCGGTCTTGTCCGATCTTGTCTGGGTGTTGTCCGGTCTTGTCCGGCCTTGTCTGGGTCTTGTCCGGTCTTGTCCGGCATTGTCTGGTCTTGTCCGGTCTTGTCTGGGTCTCGTCCGGTCTTGTCCGGTCTTGTCTGGGTCTCGTCCGGTCTTGTCCGGTCTTGTCTGGGTCTCGTCCGGTCTTGTCCGGTCATGTCTGGGTCTCGTCCGGTCTTGTTCGGTCATGTCTGGGTCTCGTCCGGTCTTGTCCGGTCTTGTCTGGGTCTCGTCCGGTCTTGTCCGATCTTGTCTGGGTCTCGAACGGTCTTGTCCGGTCTTGTCTGGGTCTCGTCCGGTCTTGTCCGATCTTGTCTGGGTCTCGTCCGGTCTTGTCCGGTCTTGTCTGGGTCACGTCCGGTCTTGTCCGGTCTTGTCTGGGTCTCGTCCGGTCTTGTCCGGTCTTGTCCGGTCTTGTCTGGGTCTTGTCCGGTCTTGTCCGGTCTTGTCTGGGTCTTGTCCGGTCTTGTCCGGTCTTGTCGGGGTCTTGTCCGGTCTTGACCGTGTCTTGTCCGGTCTTGTCCGATCTTGTCTGGGTCTTGTCTGGTCTTGTCTGGGTCTTGTCCGGTCTTGTCCGGGTCTTGTCCGGTCTTGTCCGGTCTTGTCCGGGTCTTGTCCGGTCTTGTCTGGGTCTTGTCCGGTCTTGTCCGGTCTTGTCCGGATCTTGTCTGGGTCTTGTCCGGTCTTGTCTGGGTCTTGTCCGGTCTTGCCGGTCTTGTCCGGTCTTGTCTGGGTCTTGTCTCGGTCTTGTCCGGTCTTGTCTGGGTCTTGTCTGGGTCTTGTCCGGTCTTGTCCGGTCTTGTCTGGGTCTTGTCCGGTCTTGTCTGGGTCTTGTCTGGGTCTTGTCCGGTCTTGTCTGGGTCTTGTCCGGTCTTGTCTGGGTCTTGTCCGGTCTTGTCCGGTCTTGTCTGGGTCTTGTCCGGTCTTGTCCGGTCTTGTCTGGGTCTTGTCCGGTCTTGTCCGGTCTTGTCTGGGTCTTGTCTCGGTCTTGTCCGGGTCTTGTCTGGGTCTTGTCCGGTCTTGTCCGGTCTTGTCTGGGTCTTGTGCGGTCTTGTCCGGTCTTGTCTGGGTCTTGTCCGGTCTTGTCCGGTCTTGACTGGGTCTTGACTGGGTCTTGTCCGGTCTTGTCTGGGTCTTGTCCGGTCTTGTCTGGGTCTTGTCCGGTATTGTCCGGTCTTGTCTGGGTCTTGTCTGGTCTTGTCCGGTCTTGTCTGTGTCTTGTCCGGTCTTGTCCGGTCTTGTCTGGGTCTTGTCCGGTCTTGTCCGGTCTTGTCTGGGTCTTGTCCGGTCTTGTCCGGTCTTGTCCGGTCTTGTTTGGGTCTTGACCGGTCTTGTCCGGTCTTGTCGGGGTCTTGTCCGGTCTTGTCCGTGTCTTGTCCGGTCTTGTCCGATCTTGTCTGGGTCTTGTCCGGTCTTGTCTGGGTCTTGTCCGGTCTTGTCCGGGTCTTGTCCGGTCTTGTCCGGGTCTTGTCCGGTCTTGTCCGGTCTTGTCCGGGTCTTGTCCGGTCTTGTCTGGGACTTGTCCGGTCTTGTCCGGTCTTGTCCGGGTCTTGTCTGGGTCTTGTCCGGTCTTGTCTGGGTCTTGTCCGGTCTTGCCGGTCTTGTCCGGTCTTGTCTGGGTCTTGTCTCGGTCTTGTCCGGTCTTGTCTGGGTCTTGTCTGGGTCCTGTCCGGTCTTGTCCGGTCTTGTCTGGGTCTTGTCCGGTCTTGTCTGGGTCTTGTCCGGTCTTGTCTTGGTCTTGTCCGGTCTTGTCTGGGTCTTGTCCGGTCTTGTCCGGTCTTGTCTGGGTCTTGTCCGGACTTGTCCGGTCTTGTCTGGGTCTTGTCCGGTCTTGTCCGGTCTTGTCTGGGTCTTGTCCGGGTCTTGTCTGGGTCTTGTCCGGTCTTGTCCGGTCTTGTCTGGGTCTTGTCCGGTCTTGTCCGGTCTTGTCTGGGTCTTGTCTGGTCTTGTCCGGTCTTGTCTGGGTCTTGTCCGGTCTTGTCTGGGTCTTGTCCGGTCTTGTCCGGTCTTGTCTGGGTCTTGTCCGGTCATGTCCGGTCTTGTCTGGGTCTTGTCCGGTCTTGTCTGGGTCTTGTCCGGTCTTGTCTGGGTCTTGTCCGGTCTTGTCTGGGTCTTGTCCGGTCTTGTCTGGGTCTTGTCCGGTCTTGTCCAGTCTTGTCTGGGTCTTGTCCGGACTTGTCCGGTCTTGTCTGGGTCTTGTCCGGTCTTGTCCGGTCTTGTCTGGGTCTTGTCCGGGTCTTGTCTGGGTCTTGTCCGGTCTTGTCCGGTCTTGTCTGGGTCTTGTCCGGTCTTGTACGGTCTTGTCCGGTCTTGTCTGTGTCTTGTCCGGTCTTGTCCGGTCTTGTCTGGGTCTTGTCTGGTCTTGTCCTGTCTTGTCTGGGTCTTGTCCGGTCTTGTCCGGTCTTGTCCGGTCTTGTCTGGGTCTTGTCCGGTCTTGTCCGGTCTTGTCGGGGTCTTGTCCGGTCTTGTCCGTGTCTTGTCCGGTCTTGTCCGATCTTGTCTGGGTCTTGTCCGGTCTTGTCTGGGTCTTGTCCGGTCTTGTCCGGGTCTTGTCCGGTCTTGTCCGGGTCTTGTCCGGTCTTGTCCGGTCTTGTCCGGGTCTTGTCCGGTCTTGTCTGGGTCTTGTCCGGTCTTGTCCGGTCTTGTCCGGTCTTGTCCGGGTCTTGTCTGGGTCTTGTCCGGTCTTGTCTGGGTCTTGTCCGGTCTTGTCTGGGTCTTGTCCGGTCTTGTCTGGGTCTTGTCCGGTCTTGTCTGGGTCTTGTCCGGTCTTGTCCGGTCTTGTCTGGGTCTTGTCCGGACTTGTCCGGTCTTGTCTGGGTCTTCTCCGGTCTTGTCCGGTCTTGTCTGGGTGTTGTCCGGGTCTTGTCTGGGTCTTGTCCGGTCTTGTCCGGTCTTGTCTGGGTCTTGTCCGGTCTTGTCCGGTCTTGTCTGGGTCTTGTCCGGTCTTGTCCGGTCTTGTCTGGGTCTTGTCCGGTCTTGTCTGGGTCTTGTCCGGTCTTGTCCGGTCTTGTCTGGGTCTTGTCCGGTCATGTCCGGTCTTGTCTGGGTCTTGTCCGGTCTTGTCTGGGTCTTGTCCGGTCTTGTCCGGTCTTGTCTGGGTCTTGTCCGGTCTTGTCCGGTCTTGTCTGGGTCTTGTCCGGTCTTGTCCGGTCTTGTCTGGGTCTTGTCCTGTCTTGTCCGGTCTTGTCTGTGTCTTGTCCGGTCTTGTCCGATCTTGTCTGGGTCTGGTCCGGTCTTGTCCAGTCTTGTCTGGGTCTTGTCCGGTCTTGTCCGGTCTTGTCTGGTTCTTGTCCGGTCTTGTCCGGTCTTGTCCGGTGTTGTCTGGGTCTTGTCCGGTCTTGTCCGGTCTTGTCTGGGTCTCGTCCGGTCTTGTCCGGTCTTGTCTGGGTCTCGTCCAGTCTTGTCCGGTCTTGTCTGGGTCTTGTCCGGTCTTGTCTGGGTCTTGTCCGGTCTTGTCTGGGTCTTGTCCTGTCTTGTCCGGTCTTGTCCGGTCTTGTCTGGGTCTTGTGCGGTCTTGTTCGGTCTTGTCTGGGTCTTGTCCGGTCTTGTCCGGTCTTGTCCGGTCTTGTCTGGGTCTTGTCCGGTCTTGTCTGGGTCTTGTCCGGTCTTGTCCGGTCTTGTCTGTGTCTTGTCCGGTCTTGTCCGGTCTTGTCTGGGTCTTGTCCGGTCTTGTCCGGTCTTGTCTGGGTCTTCTCCGGTCTTGTCCGGTCTTGTCTGGGTCTTGTCCGGTCTTGTCCGGTCTTGTCCGGTGTTGTCTGGGTCTTGTCCGGTCTTGTCTGGGTCTTGTCCGGTCTTGTCTGGGTCTTGTCCGGTCTTGTCTGGGTCTTGTCCGGTCTTGACGGTCTTGTCCGGTCTTGTCTGGGTCTTGTCTCGGTCTTGTCCGGTCTTGTCTGGGTCTTGTCTGGGTCTTGTCCGGTCTTGTCCGGTCTTGTCTGGGTCTTGTCCGGTCTTGTCTGGGTCTTGTCCGGTCTTGTCTGGGTCTTGTCCGGTCTTGTCTGGGTCTTGTCCGGTCTTGTCCGGTCTTGTCTGGGTCTTGTCCGGTCTTGTCCGGTCTTGTCTGGGTCTTGTCCGGTCTTGTCCGGTCTTGTCTGGGTCTTGTCCGGGTCTTGTCTGGGTCTTGTCCGGTCTTGTCCGGTCTTGTCTGGGTCTTGTCCGGTCTTGTCCGGTCTTGTCTGGGTCTTGTCCGGTCTTGTCCGGTCTTGACTGGGTCTTGTCCGATCTTGTCCGGTCTTGTCTGGGTCTTGTCCGGTCTTGTCCGGTCTTGTCTGGGTCTTGTCCGGTCTTGTCCGGTCTTGTCCGGTCTTGTCTGGGTCTTGTCCGGTCTTGTCCAGTCTTGTCGGGGTCTTGTCCGGTCTTGTCCGTGTCTTGTCCGGTCTTGTCCGATCTTGTCTGGGTCTTGTCCGGTCTTGTCTGGGTCTTGTCCGGTCTTGTCCGGGTCTTGTCCGGTCTTGTCCGGGTCTTGTCCGGTCTTGTCCGGTCTTGTCCGGGTCTTGTCCGGTCTTGTCTGGGTCTTGTCCGGTCTTGTCTGGGTCTTGTCCGGTCTTGCCGGTCTTGTCCGGTCTTGTCTGGGTCTTGTCTCGGTCTTGTCCGGTCTTGTCTGGGTCTTGTCTGGGTCTTGTCCGGTCTTGTCCGGTCTTGTCTGGGTCTTGTCCGGTCTTGTCTGGGTCTTGTCCGGTCTTGTCTGGGTCTTGTCCGGTCTTGTCTGGGTCTTGTCCGGTCTTGTCCGGTCTTGTCTGGGTCTTGTCCGGACTTGTCCGGTCTTGTCTGGGTCTTGTCCGGTCTTGTCCGGTCTTGTCTGGGTCTTGTCCGGGTCTTGTCTGGGTCTTGTCCGGTCTTGTCCGGTCTTGTCTGGGTCTTGTCCGGTCTTGTCCGGTCTTGTCTGGGTCTTGTCCGGTCTTGTCCGGTCTTGTCTGGGTCTTGTCCGGTCTTGTCTGGGTCTTGTCCGGTCTTGTCCGGTCTTGTCTGGGTCTTGTCCGGTCATGTCCGGTCTTGTCTGGGTCTTGTCCGGTCTTGTCTGGGTCTTGTCCGGTCTTGTCCGGTCTTGTCTGGGTCTTGTCCGGTCTTGTCCGGTCTTGTCTGGGTCTTGTCCGTTCTTGTCCGGTCTTGTCTGGGTCTTGTCCGGTCTTGTCCGGTCTTGTCTGTGTCTTGTCCGGTCTTGTCCGGTCTTGTCTGGGTCTTGTCCGGTCTTGTCCGGTCTTGTCTGGGTCTTGTCCGGTCTTGTCCGGTCTTGTCTGGTTCTTGTCCGGTCTTGTCCGGTGTTGTCTGGGTCTTGTCCGGTCTTGTCCGGTCTTGTCTGGGTCTCGTCCGGTCTTGTCCGGTCTTGGCTGGGTCTCGTCCGGTCTTGTCCGGTCTTGTCTGGTTCTTGTCCGGTCTTGTCTAGGTCTTGTCCGGTCTTGTCTGGGTCTTGTCCGGTCTTGTCCGGTCTTGTCCGGTCTTGTCTGGGTCTTGTGCGGTCTTGTCCGGTCTTGTCTGGGTCTTGTCCGGTCTTGTCCGGTCTTGTCCGGTCTTGTCTGGGTCTTGTCCGGTCTTGTCTGGGTCTTGTCCGGTCTTGTCCGGTCTTGTCTGTGTCTTGTCCGGTCTTGTCCGGTCTTGTCTGGGTCTTGTCCGGTCTTGTCCGGTCTTGTCTGGGTCTTGTCCGGTCTTGTCCGGTCTTGTCTGGGTCTTGTCCGGTCTTGTCTGGGTCTTGTCCGGTCTTGTCCGGGTCTTGTCCGGTCTTTTTCGGTCATGTCTGGGTCTTGTCTGGTCTTGTCCGGTCTTGTCTGGGTCTTGTCCGTTCTTGTCCGGTCTTGTCTGGGTCTTGTCCGGTCTTGTCCGGTCTTGTCTGGTTATTGTCCGGTCTTGTCCGGTCTTCTCCGGTGTTGTCTGGTTCTTGTCCGGTCTTGTCCGGTCTTGTCCGGTCTTGTCAGGGTCTTGTCAGGGTCTTGTCCGGTCTTGTCTGGTCTTGTCTGGGTCTTGTCCGGTCTTGTCCGGTCTTGACTGGGTCTTGTCCGGTCTTGTCCGGTCTTGTCTTGTCTGGGTCTTGTCCGGTCTTGTCCGGTCTTGTCCGGTCTTGTCTGGGTCCTGTCCGGTCTTGTCTGGGTCTTGTCCGGTCTTGTCCGGTCTTGTCCGGTCTTGTCTGGGTCTTGTCCGGTCTTGTCTGGGTCTTGTCCGGTCTTGTCCGGTCTTGTCTGGGTCTTGTCCGGTCTTATCTGGGTCTTGACCGGTCTTGTCTGGTTCTTGTCCGGTCTTGTCCGGTCTTGTCTGGGTCTTGTCCGGTCTTGTCCGGTCTTGTCTGGGTCTTGTCCGGTCTTGTCCAGTCTTGACTGGGTCTTGACTGGGTCTTGTCCGGTCTTGTCTGGTTCTTGTCCGGTCTTGTCCTGTCTTGTCTGGGTCTTGTCCGGTCTTGTCCGGTCTTGTCTGGGTCTTGTCCGGTCTTATCTGGGTCTTGACCGGTCTTGTCTGGTTCTTGTCCGGTCTTGTCCGGTCTTGTCTGGGTCTTGTCCTGTCTTGTCCGGTCTTGTCTGGGTCTTGTCCGGTTTTGTCCGGTCTTGACTGGGTCTTGACTGGGTCTTGTCCGGTCTTGTCTGGTTCTTGTCCGGTCTTGTCCTGTCTTGTCTGGGTCTTGTCGGGTCTTGTCCGGTCTTGTCTGGGTCTTGTCTGGTCTTGTCTGGGTCTTGTCCGGTCTTGTCCGGTCTTGTCTGGGTCTTGTCCGGTCTTGTCCGGTCTCGTCTGGGTCTTGTCCGGTCTTGTCCGGTCTTGTCTGGGTCTTGTCCGGTCTTGTCCGGTCTTGTCCGGTCTTGTCTGGGTCTTGTCCGGTCTTGTCCAGTCTTGTCGGGGTCTTGTCCGGTCTTGTCCGTGTCTTGTCCGGTCTTGTCCGATCTTGTCTGGGTCTTGTCCGGTCTTGTCCGGGTCTTGTCCGGTCTTGTCCGATCTTGTCTGGGTCTTGTCCGGTCTTGGCTGGGTCTCGTCCGGTCTTGTCCGGTCTTGTCTGGTTCTTGTCCGGTCTTGTCTAGGTCTTGTCTGGTCTTGTCTGGGTCTTGTCCGGTCTTGTCCGGTCTTGTCCGGTCTTGTCTGGGTCTTGTGCGGTCTTGTCCGGTCTTGTCTGGGTCTTGTCCGGTCTTGTCCGGTCATGTCCGGTCTTGTCTGGGTCTTGTCCGGTCTTGTCTGGGTCTTGTCCGGTCTTGTCCGGTCTTGTCAGTGTCTTGTCCGGTCTTGTCCGGTCTTGTCTGGGTCTTGTCCGGTCTTGTCCGGTCTTGTCTGGGTCTAGTCCGGTCTTGTCCGGTCTTGTCTGGGTCTTGTCCGGTCTTGTCCGGTCTTGTCTGGTTCTTGTCCGGTCTTGTCCGGTCTTCTCCGGTGTTGTCTGGTTCTTGTCCGGTCTTGTCCGGTCTTGTCCGGTCTTGTCAGGGTCTTGTCAGGGTCTTGTCCGGTCTTGTCTGGTCTTGTCTGGGTCTTGTCCGGTCTTGTCCGGTCTTGTCTGGGTCTTGTCCGGTCTTGTCCGGTCTTGTCTGGGTCTTGTCCGGTCTTGACTGGGTCTTGTCCGGTCTTGTCCGGTCTTGTCTTGTCTGGGTCTTGTCCGGTCTTGTCCGGTCTTGTCCGGTCTTGTCTGGGTCCTGTCCGGTCTTGTCTGGGTCTTGTCCGGTCTTGTCCGGTCTTGTCCGGTCTTGTCTGGGTCTTGTCCGGTCTTGTCTGGGTCTTGTCCGGTCTTGTCCGGTCTTGTCTGGGTCTTGTCCGGTCTTATCTGGGTCTTGACCGGTCTTGTCTGGTTCTTGTCCGGTCTTGTCCGGTCTTGTCTGGGTCTTGTCCGGTCTTGTCCGGTCTTGTCTGGGTCTTGTCCGGTCTTGTCCGGTCTTGACTGGGTCTTGACTGGGTCTTGACTGGGTCTTGTCCGGTCTTGTCTGGTTCTTGTCCGGTCTTGTCCTGTCTTGTCTGGGTCTTGTCCGGTCTTGTCCGGTCTTGTCTGGGTCTTGTCCGGTCTTATCTGGGTCTTGACCGGTCTTGTCTGGTTCTTGTCCGGTCTTGTCCGGTCTTGTCTGGGTCTTGTCCGGTCTTGTCCGGTCTTGTCTGGGTCTTGTCCGGTCTTGTCCGGTCTTGACTGGGTCTTGACTGGGTCTTGTCCGGTCTTGTCTGGTTCTTGTCCGGACTTGTCCTGTCTTGTCTGGGTCTTGTCCGGTCTTGTCCGGTCTTGTCTGGGTCTTGTCTGGTCTTGTCTGGTTCTTGTCCGGTCTTGTCCGGTCTTGTCTGGGTCTTGTCCGGTCTTGTCCGGTCTCGTCTGGGTCTTGTCCGGTCTTGTCCGGTCTTGTCTGGGTCTTGTCCGGTCTTGTCCGGTCTTGTCCGGTCTTGTCTGGGTCTTGTCCGGTCTTGTCCAGTCTTGTCGGGGTCTTGTCCGGTCTTGTCCGTGTCTTGTCCGGTCTTGTCCGATCTTGTCTGGGTCTTGTCCGGTCTTGTCCGGGTCTTGTCCGGTCTTGTCCGGGTCTTGTCCGGTCTTGTCCGGGTCTTGTCCGGTCTTGTCCGGTCTTGTCCGGGTCTTGTCCGGTCTTGTCTGGGTCTTGTCCGGTCTTGTCCGGTCTTGTCCGTGTCTTGTCTGGTTCTTGTCCGGTCTTGTCTGGGTCTTGTCCGGTCTTGCCGGTCTTGTCCGGTCTTGTCTGGGTCTTGTCTCGGTCTTGTCCGGTCTTGTCTGGGTCTTGTCTGGGTCTTGTCCGGTCTTGTCCGGTCTTGTCTGGGTCTTGTCCGGTCTTGTCTGGGTCTTGTCCGGTCTTGTCTGGGTCTTGTCCGGTCTTGTCTGGGTCTTGTCCGGTCTTGTCCGGTCTTGTCTGGGTCTTGTCCGGACTTGTCCGGTCTTGTCTGGGTCTTGTCCGGTCTTGTCCGGTCTTGTCTGGGTCTTGTCCGGGTCTTGTCTGGGTCTTGTCCGGTCTTGTCCGGTCTTGTCTGGGTCTTGTCCGGTCTTGCCCGGTCTTGTCTGGGTCTTGTCCGGTCTTGTCCGGTCTTGTCTGGGTCTTGTCCGGTCTTGTCTGGGTCTTGTCCGGTCTTGTCCGGTCTTGTCTGGGTCTTGTCCGGTCATGTCCGGTCTTGTCTGGGTCTTGTCCGGTCTTGTCTGGGTCTTGTCCGGTCTTGTCCGGTCTTGTCTGGGTCTTGTCCGGTCTTGTCCGGTCTTGTCTGGGTCTTGTCCGGTCTTGTCCGGTCTTGTCTGCGTCTTGTCCGGTCTTGTCCGGTCTTGTCTGTGTCTTGTCCGGTCTTGTCCGGTCTTGTCTGGGTCTTGTCCGGTCTTGTCCGGTCTTGTCTGGGCCTTGTCCGGTCTTGTCCGGTCTTGTCTGGTTCTTGTCCGGTCTTGTCCGGTGTTGTCTGGGTCTTGTCCGGTCTTGTCCGGTCTTGTGTGGGTCTAGTCCGGTCTTGTCCGGTCTTGTCTGGGTCTCGTCCGGTCTTGTCCGGTCTTGTCTGGGTCTTGTCCGGTCTTGTCTAGGTCTTGTCCGGTCTTGTCTGGGTCTTGTCCGGTCTTGTCCGGTCTTGTCCGGTCTTGTCTGGGTCTTGTGCGGTCTTGTCCGGTCTTGTCTGGGTCTTGTCCGGTCTTGTCCGGTCTTGTCCGGTCTTGTCTGGGTCTTGTCCGGTCTTGTCTGGGTCTTGTCCGGTCTTGTCCGGTCTTGTCTGTGTCTTGTCCGGTCTTGTCCGGTCTTGTCTGGGTCTTGTCCGGTCTTGTCCGGTCTTGTCCGGTCTTGTCTGGGTCTTGTCCGGTCTTGTCCGGTCTTGTCTGGGTCTTGTCCGGTCTTGTCTGGGTCTTGTCCGGTCTTGTCCGGGTCTTGTCCGGTCTTTTTCGGTCATGTCTGGGTCATGTCTGGTCTTGTCCGGTCTTGTCTGGGTCTTGTCCGTTCTTGTCCGGTCTTGTCTGGGTCTTGTCCGGTCTTGTCCGGTCTTGTCCGGTCTTGTCTGGTTCTTGTCCGGTCTTGTCCGGTCTTGTCCGGTGTTGTCTGGTTCTTGTCCGGTCTTGTCCGGTCTTGTCAGGGTCTTGTCAGGGTCTTGTCCGGTCTTGTCCGGTCTTGTCTGGGTCTTGTCCGGTCTTGTCCGGTCTTGTCTGGGTCTTGTCCGGTCTTGTCTGGGTCTTGTCCGGTCTTGACTGGGTCTTGTCCGGTCTTGTCCGGTCTTGTCTTGTCTGGGTCTTGTCTTGTCTGGGTCTTGTCCGGTCTTGTCCGGTCTTGTCCGGTCTTGTCTGGGTCCTGTCCGGTCTTGTCTGGGTCTTGTCCGGTCTTGTCCGGTCTTGTCCGGTCTTGTCTGGGTCTTGTCTGGGTCTTGTCCGGTCTTGTCCGGTCTTGTCTGGGTCTTGTCCGGTCTTATCTGGGTCTTGACCGGTCTTGTCTGGTTCTTGTCCGGTCTTGTCCGGTCTTGTCTGGGTCTTGTCCGGTCTTGTCCGGTCTTGTCTGGGTCTTGTCCGGTCTTGTCCGGTCTTGACTGGGTCTTGACTGGGTCTTGTCCGGTCTTGTCTGGTTCTTGTCCGGTCTTGTCCTGTCTTGTCCTGTCTTGTCTGGGTCTTGTCCGGTCTTGTCCGGTCTTGTCTGGGTCTTGTCCGGTCTTGTCCGGTCTTGTCTGGGTCTTGTCCTGTCTTGTCCGGTCTTGTCTGGGTCTTGTCCGGTCTTGTCCGGTCTTGTCTGGGTCTTGTCCGGTCTTGTCCGGTCTTGTCCGGTCTTGTCTGGGTCTTGTCCGGTCTTGTCTGGGTCTTGTCCGGTCTTGTCCGGTCTCGTCTGTGTCTTGTCCGGTCTTGTCCGGTCTTGTCTGGGTCTTGTCCGGTCTTGTCCGGTCTCGTCTGTGTCTTGTCCGGTCTTGTCCGGTCTTGTCCGGTCTTGTCTGGGTCTTGTCCGGTCTTGTCTGGGTCTTGTCCGGTCTTGTCCGGTCTCGTCTGTGTCTTGTCCGGTCTTGTCCGGTCTTGTCTGGGTCTTGTCCGGTCTTGTCCGGTCTTGTCTGGGTCTTGTCCGGTCTTGTCCGGTCTTGTCTGGGTCTTGTCTGGGTCTTGTCCGGTCTTGTCCGGTCTTGTCTGGGTCTTGTCCGGTCTTGTCTGGGTCTTGTCCGGTCTTGTCCGGTCTTGTCTGGGTCTTGTCCGGTCTATTCCTTTCTTGTCTGGGTCTTGTCCGGTCTTGTCCGGTCTTGTCCGGTCTTGTCCGGTCTTGTCTGGGTCTTGTCCGGTCTTGTCCGGTCTTGTCCGGTCTTGTCCGGTCTTGTCCGGTGTTGTCTGGGTCTTGTCCGGTCTTGTCTGGGTCTTGTCCGGTCTTGTCCGGTCTTGTCCGATCTTGTCTGGGTCTTGTCCGGTCTTGTCCGGTCTTGTCTGGGTCTTGTCCGGTCTTGTCCGTTCTTGTCTGGGTCTTGTCCGGTCTTGTCCGGTCTTGTCTGGGTCTTGTCCGGGTCTTGTCCGGTCTTGTCCGGGTCTTGTCCGGTCTTGTCCGGTCTTGTCCGGGTCTTGTCCGGTCTTGTCCGGTCTTGTCCGGGTCTTGTCCGGTTTTGTCTGGGTCTTGTCCGGTCTTGTCCGGTGTTGTCTGGGTCTTGTCCGGTCTTGTCCGGTCTTGTCTGGGTCTTGTCCGGTCTTGTCTGGGTCTTGTCTGGTCTTGTCTGGGTCTTGTCCGGTCTTGTCCGGTCTTGTCTGGGTCTTGTCCGGTCTTGTCCGGTCTTGTCTGGGTCTTGTCCGGTCTTGTCCGGTCTGGTCTGGGTCTTGTCCGGTCTTGTCCGGTCTTGTCCGGTCTTGTCTGGGTCTTGTCCGGTCTTGTCTGGGTCTTGTCCGGTCTTGTCTGGGTCTTGTCCGGTCTTGTCCGGTCTTGTCTGTGTCTTGTCCGGTCTTGTCCGGTCTTGTCCGGTCTTGTCTGGGTCTTGTCCGGTCTTGTCCGGTCTTGTCTGGGTCTTGTCCGGTCTTGTCCGGTCTTGTCTGGGTCTTGTCCGGTCTTGTCCGGTCTTGTCCGGTCTTGTCTGGGTCTTGTCCGGTCTTGTCTGGGTCTTGTCCGGTCTTGTCCGGTCTTGTCTGTGTCTTGTCCGGTCTTGTCCGGTCTTGTCCGGTCTTGTCTGGGTCTTGTCCGGTCTTGTCCGGTCTTGTCTGGGTCTTGTCCGGTCTTGTCCGGTCTTGTCTGGGTCTTGTCCGGTCTTGTCCGGTCTTGTCCGGTCTTGTCTGGGTCTTGTCCGGTCTTGTCTGGGTCTTGTCCGGTCTTGTCCGATCTTGTCTGGGTCTTGTCCGGTCTTGTCCGGTCTTGTCTGTGTCTTGTCCGGTCTTGTCCGGTCTTTTCTGGGTCTTGTCCGGTCTTGTCCGGTCTTGTCTGGGTCTTGTCCGGTCTTGTCCGGTCTTGTCTGGGTCTTGTCCGGTCTTGTCTAGGTCTTGTCCTGTCTTGTCCGGTCTTGTCTGGGTCTTGTCCGGTCTTTTTCGGTCTTGTCCGGTCTTGTCTGGTTCTTGTCCGGTCTTGTCCGGTCTTGTCCGGTGTTGTCTGGGTCTTGTCCGGTCTTGTCCGGTCTTGTCAGGGTCTTGTCCGGTCTTGTCCGGTCTTGTCTGGGTCTTGTCCGGTCTTGTCCGGTCTTGTCTGGGTCTTGTCCGGTCTTGTCCGGTCTTGTCTGGGTCTTGTCCGGTCTTGTCTGGGTCTTGTCTGGTCTTGTCTGGGTCTTGTCCGGTCTTGTCCGGTCTTGTCTGGGTCTTGTCCGGTCTTGTCCGGTCTTGTCTGGGTCATGTCCGGTCTTGTCCGGTCTTGTCTGGGTCTTGTCCGGTCTTGTCCGGTCTTGTCCGGTCTTGTCTGGGTCTTGTCCGGTCTTGTCTGGGTCTTGTCCGGTCTTGTCCGGTCTTGTCTGTGTCTTGTCCGGTCTTGTCCGGTCTTGTCCGGTCTTGTCTGGGTCTTGTCCGGTCTTGTCCGGTCTTGTCTGGGTCTTGTCCGGTCTTGTCCGGTCTTGTCTGGGTCTTGTCCGGTCTTGTCCGGTCTTGTCCGGTCTTGTCTGGGTCTTGTCCGGTCTTGTCTGGGTCTTGTCCGGTCTTGTCCGATCTTGTCTGGGTCTTGTCCGGTCTTGTCCGGTCTTGTCTGCGTCTTGTCCGGTCTTGTCCGGTCTTTTCTGGGTCTTGTCCGGTCTTGTCCGGTCTTGTCTGGGTCTTGTCCGGTCTTGTCCGGTCTTGTCTGGGTCTTGTCCGGTCTTGTCTGGGTCTTGTCCGGTCTTGTCCGGTCTTGTCCGGTCTTGTCTGGGTCTTGTCCGGTCTTGTCTGGGTCTTGTCCGGTCTTGTCCGGTCTTGTCTGGGTCTTGTCCGGTCTTGTCCGGTCTTGACTGGGTCTTGACTGGGTCTTGTCCGGTCTTGTCTGGTTCTTGTCCGGTCTTGTCCTGTCTTGTCTTGGTCTTGTCCGGTCTTGTCCGGTCTTGTCTGGGTCTTGTCCGGTCTTGTCCGGTCTTGTCTGGGTCTTGTCCGGTCTTGTCCGGTCTTGTCTGGGTCTTGTCCGGTCTTGTCCGGTCTTGTCTGGGTCTTGTCCGGTCTTGTCTGGGTCTTGTCCTGTCTTGTCCGGTCTTGTCTGGGTCTTGTCCGGTCTTTTTCGGTCTTGTCCGGTCTTGTCTGGTTCTTGTCCGGTCTTGTCCGGTCTTGTCCGGTGTTGTCTGGGTCTTGTCCGGTCTTGTCCGGTCTTGTCAGGGTCTTGTCCGGTCTTGTCCGGTCTTGTCTGGGTCTTGTCCGGTCTTGTCCGGTCTTGTCTGGGTCTTGTCCGGTCTTGTCCGGTCTTGTCTGGGTCTTGTCCGGTCTTGACTGGGTCTTGTCCGGTCTTGTCCGGTCTTGTCTTGTCTGGGTCTTGTCCGGTCTTGTCCGGTCTTGTCCGGTCTTGTCTGGGTCTTGTCCGGTCTTGTCTGGGTCTTGTCCGGTCTTGTCCGGTCTTGTCCGGTCTTGTCTGGGTCTTGTCCGGTCTTGTCTGGGTCTTGTCCGGTCTTGTCCGGTCTTGTCTGGGTCTTGTCCGGTCTTGTCCGGTCTTGTCTGGGTCTTGTCCGGTCTTGTCCGGTCTTGTCTGGGTCTTGTCCGGTCTTGTCCAGTCTTGTCTGGGTCTTGTCCGGTCTTGTCTGGGTCTTGTCCGGTCTTGTCTGGGTCTCGTCCGGTCTTGTCCGGTCTTGTCTGGGTCTTGTCCGGTCTTGTCTGGGTCTTGTCCGGTCTTGTCTGGGTCTTGTCCGGTCTTGTCCGGTCTTGTCCGGTCTTGTCTGGGTCTTGTGCGGTCTTGTCCGGTCTTGTCTGGGTCTTGTCCGGTCTTGTCCTGTCTTGTCCGGTCTTGTCCTGTCTTGGCTGGGTCTTGTCCGGTCTTGTCCAGTCTTGTCGGGGTCTTGTCCGGTCTTGTCCGTGTCTTGTCCGGTCTTGTCCGATCTTGTCTGGGTCTTGTCCGGTCTTGTCTGGGTCTTGTCCGGTCTTGTCCGGGTCTTGTCCGGTCTTGTCCGGGTCATGTCCGGTCTTGTCTGGGTCTTGTCCGGTCTTGTCCGGTCTTGTCCGTGTCTTGTCTGGGTCTTGTCCGGTCTTGTCTGGGTCTTGTCCGGTCTTGCCGGTCTTGTCCGGTCTTGTCTGGGTCTTGTCTCGGTCTTGTCCGGTCTTGTCTGGGTCTTGTCTGGGTCTTGTCCGGTCTTGTCCGGTCTTGTCTGGGTCTTGTCCGGTCTTGTCTGGGTCTTGTCCGGTCTTGTCTGGGTCTTGTCCGGTCTTGTCTGGGTCTTGTCCGGTCTTGTCCGGTCTTGTCTGGGTCTTGTCCGGACTTGTCCGGTCTTGTCTGGGTCTTGTCCGGTCTTGTCCTGTCTTGTCCGGTCTTGTCCTGTCTTGGCTGGGTCTTGTCCGGTCTTGTCCAGTCTTGTCGGGGTCTTGTCCGGTCTTGTCCGTGTCTTGTCCGGTCTTGTCCGATCTTGTCTGGGTCTTGTCCGGTCTTGTCTGGGTCTTGTCCGGTCTTGTCCGGGTCTTGTCCGGTCTTGTCCGGGTCATGTCCGGTCTTGTCCTGTCTTGTCCGGTCTTGTCCTGTCTTGGCTGGGTCTTGTCCGGTCTTGTCCAGTCTTGTCGGGGTCTTGTCCGGTCTTGTCCGTGTCTTGTCCGGTCTTGTCCGATCTTGTCTGGGTCTTGTCCGGTCTTGTCTGGGTCTTGTCCGGTCTTGTCCGGGTCTTGTCCGGTCTTGTCCGGGTCATGTCCGGTCTTGTCTGGGTCTTGTCCGGTCTTGTCCGGTCTTGTCCGTGTCTTGTCTGGGTCTTGTCCGGTCTTGTCTGGGTCTTGTCCGGTCTTGCCGGTCTTGTCCGGTCTTGTCTGGGTCTTGTCTCGGTCTTGTCCGGTCTTGTCTGGGTCTTGTCTGGGTCTTGTCCGGTCTTGTCCGGTCTTGTCTGGGTCTTGTCCGGTCTTGTCTGGGTCTTGTCCGGTCTTGTCTGGGTCTTGTCCGGTCTTGTCTGGGTCTTGTCCGGTCTTGTCCGGTCTTGTCTGGGTCTTGTCCGGACTTGTCCGGTCTTGTCTGGGTCTTGTCCGGTCTTGTCCTGTCTTGTCCGGTCTTGTCCTGTCTTGGCTGGGTCTTGTCCGGTCTTGTCCAGTCTTGTCGGGGTCTTGTCCGGTCTTGTCCGTGTCTTGTCCGGTCTTGTCCGATCTTGTCTGGGTCTTGTCCGGTCTTGTCTGGGTCTTGTCCGGTCTTGTCCGGGTCTTGTCCGGTCTTGTCCGGGTCATGTCCGGTCTTGTCTGGGTCTTGTCCGGTCTTGTCCGGTCTTGTCCGTGTCTTGTCTGGGTCTTGTCCGGTCTTGTCTGGGTCTTGTCCGGTCTTGCCGGTCTTGTCCGGTCTTGTCTGGGTCTTGTCTCGGTCTTGTCCGGTCTTGTCTGGGTCTTGTCTGGGTCTTGTCCGGTCTTGTCCGGTCTTGTCTGGGTCTTGTCCGGTCTTGTCTGGGTCTTGTCCGGTCTTGTCTGGGTCTTGTCCGGTCTTGTCTGGGTCTTGTCCGGTCTTGTCCGGTCTTGTCTGGGTCTTGTCCGGACTTGTCCGGTCTTGTCTGGGTCTTGTCCGGTCTTGTCCGGTCTTGTCTGGGTCTTGTCCGGGTCTTGTCTGGGTCTTGTCCGGTCTTGTCCGGTCTTGTCTGGGTCTTGTCCGGTCTTGTCCGGTCTTGTCTGGGTCTTGTCCGGTCTTGTCCGGTCTTGTCTGGGTCTTGTCCGGTCTTGTCTGTGTCTTGTCCGGTCTTGTCCGGTCTTGTCTGGGTCTTGTCCGGTCATGTCCGGTCTTGTCTGGGTCTTGTCCGGTCTTGTCTGGGTCTTGTCCGGTCTTGTCCGGTCTTGTCTGGGTCTTGTTCGGTCTTGTCCGGTCTTGTCTGGGTCTTGTCCGGTCTTGTCCGGTCTTGTCTGGGTCTTGTCCGGTCTTGTCCGGTCTTGTCCGGTCTTGTCTGTGTCTTGTCCGGTCTTGTCCGGTCTTGTCTGGGTCTTGTCCGGTCTTGTCCGGTCTTGTCCGGTCTTGTCCGGTCTTGTCTGGGTCTTGTCCGGTCTTGTCCAGTCTTGTCGGGGTCTTGTCCGGTCTTGTCCGTGTCTTGTCCGGTCTTGTCCGATCTTGTCTGGGTCTTGTCCGGTCTTGTCTGGGTCTTGTCCGGTCTTGTCCGGGTCTTGTCCGGTCTTGTCCGGGTCTTGTCCGGTCTTGTCTGGGTCTTGTCCGGTCTTGTCCGGTCTTGTCCGTGTCTTGTCTGGGTCTTGTCCGGTCTTGTCTGGGTCTTGTCCGGTCTTGCCGGTCTTGTCCGGTCTTGTCTGGGTCTTGTCTCGGTCTTGTCCGGTCTTGTCTGGGTCTTGTCTGGGTCTTGTCCGGTCTTGTCCGGTCTTGTCTGGGTCTTGTCCGGTCTTGTCTGGGTCTTGTCCGGTCTTGTCTGGGTCTTGTCCGGTCTTGTCTGGGTCTTGTCCGGTCTTGTCCGGTCTTGTCGGGGTCTTGTCCGGACTTGTCCGGTCTTGTCTGGGTCTTGTCCGGTCTTGTCCGGTCTTGTCTGGGTCTTGTCCGGGTCTTGTCTGGGTCTTGTCCGGTCTTGTCCGGTCTTGTCTGGGTCTTGTCCGGTCTTGTCCGGTCTTGTCTGGATCTTGTCCGGTCTTGTCTGGATCTTGTCCGGTCTTGTCCGGTCTTGTCTGGGTCTTGTCCGGTCTTGTCTGGGTCTTGTCCGGTCTTGTCCGGTCTTGTCTGGGTCTTGTCCGGTCATGTCCGGTCTTGTCTGGGTCTTGTCCGGTCTTGTCTGGGTCTTGTCCGGTCTTGTCCGGTCTTGTCTGGGTCTTGTCCGGTCTTGTCCGGTCTTGTCTGGGTCTTGTCCGGTCTTGTCCGGTCTTGTCTGGGTCTTGTCCGGTCTTGTCCGGTCTTGTCTGTGTCTTGTCCGGTCTTGTCCGGTCTTGTCTGGGTCTTGTCCGGTCTTGTCCGGTCTTGTCTGGGTCTTGTCCGGTCTTGTCCGGTCTTGTCTGGTTCTTGTCCGGTCTTGTCCGGTGTTGTCTGGGTCTTGTCCGGTCTTGTCCGGTCTTGTCTGGGTCTCGTCCGGTCTTGTCCGGTCTTGTCTGGGTCTCGTCCGGTCTTGTCCGGTCTTGTCTGGGTCTTGTCCGGTCTTGTCTAGGTCTTGTCCGGTCTTGTCTGGGTCATGTCCGGTCTTGTCCGGTCTTGTCCGGTCTTGTCTGGGTCTTGTGCGGTCTTGTCCGGTCTTGTCTGGGTCTTGTCCGGTCTTGTCCGGTCTTGTCTGGGTCTTGTCCGGTCTTGTCTGGCTCTTGTCCGGTCTTGTCCGGTCTTGTCTGTGTCTTGTCCGGTCTTGTCCGGTCTTGTCCGGTCTTTTTCGGTCATGTCTGGGTCTTGTCCGGTCTTGTCCGGTCTTGTCTGGGTCTTGTCCGGTCTTGTCCGGTCTTGTCTGGTTCTTGTCCGGTCTTGTCCGGTCTTGTCCGGTGTTGTCTGGTTCTTGTCCGGTCTTGTCCGGTCTTGTCAGGGTCTTGTCCGGTCTTGTCCGGTCTTGTCTGGGTCTTGTCCGGTCTTGTCCGGTCTTGTCTGGGTCTTGTCCGGTCTTGTCCGGTCTTGCCTGGGTCTTGTCCGGTCTTGTCTGGTTCCTGTCCGGTCTTGTCCGGTCTTGTCCGGTCTTGTCTGGGTCTTGTCCGGTCTTGACTGGGTCTTGTCCGGTCTTGTCCGGTCTTGTCTTGTCTGGGTCTTGTCCGGTCTTGTCCGGTCTTGTCCGGTCTTGTCTGGGTCTTGTCCGGTCTTGTCTGGGTCTTGTCCGGTCTTGTCCGGTCTTGTCCGGTCTTGTCTGGGTCTTGTCCGGTCTTGTCTGGGTCTTGTCCGGTCTTGTCCGGTCTTGTCTGGGTCTTGTCCGGTCTTATCTGGGTCTTGACCGGTCTTGTCCGGTCTTGTCTGGGTCTTGTCCGGTCTTGTCTGGGT
Organism: Rhinoraja longicauda; assembly: GCF_053455715.1. Classification (NCBI taxonomy): domain Eukaryota; kingdom Metazoa; phylum Chordata; class Chondrichthyes; order Rajiformes; family Arhynchobatidae; genus Rhinoraja; species Rhinoraja longicauda. Next base: position 59,786 of record NW_027601425.1, read on the forward strand.
CTTGTCCGGTCTTGTCCGGTCTTGTCTGGGTCTTGTCCGGTCTTGTCCGGTCTTGTCTGGGTCTTGTCCGGTCTTGTCCGGTCTTGTCTGGGTCTTGTCCGGTCTTGTCCGGTCTTGTCTGGGTCTTGTCCGGTCTTGTCCGGTCTTGTCCGGTCTTGTCTGGGTCTTGTCCGGTCTTGTCTGGGTCTTGTCCGGTCTTGTCCGGTCTCGTCTGTGTCTTGTCCGGTCTTGTCCGGTCTTGTCTGGGTCTTGTCCGGTCTTGTCCGGTCTTGTCTGGGTCTTGTCTGGGTCTTGTCCGGTCTTGTCCGGTCTTGTCTGGGTCTTGTCCGGTCTTGTCCGGTCTTGTCTGGGTCTTGTCCGGTCTTGTCCGGTCTTGTCTGGGTCTTGTCCGGTCTTGTCCGGTCTTGTCTGGGTCTTGTCCGGTCTTGTCTGGGTCTTGTCCGGTCTTGTCCGGTCTTGTCTGGGTATTGTCCGGTCTTTTCCGTTCTTGTCTGGGTCTTGTCCGGTCTTGTCCGGTCTTGTCCGGTCTTGTCCGGTCTTGTCTGGGTCTTGTCCGGTCTTGTCAGGGTCTTGTCCGGTCTTGTCCGGTCTTGTCCGGTGTTGTCTGGGTCTTGTCCGGTCTTGTCTGGGTCTTGTCCGGTCTTGTCCGGTCTTGTCCGATCTTGTCTGGGTCTTGTCCGGTCTGGTCCGGTCTTGTCTGGGTCTTGTCCGGTCTTGTCCGGTCTTGTCTGGGTCTTGTCCGGTCTTGTCCGGTCTTGTCCGGTCTTGTCTGGGTCTTGTGCGGTCTTGTCCGGTCTTGTCTGGGTCTTGTCCGGTCTTGTCCGGTCTTGTCCGGTCTTGTCCGGTCTTGTCTGGGTCTTGTCCGGTCTTGTCCAGTCTTGTCGGGGTCTTGTCCGGTCTTATCCGTGTCTTGTCCGGTCTTGTCCGATCTTGTCTGGGTCTTGTCCGGTCTTGTCTGGGTCTTGTCCGGTCTTGTCCGGGTCTTGTCCGGTCTTGTCCGGGTCTTGTCCGGTCTTGTCTGGGTCTTGTCCGGTCTTGTCCGGTCTTGTCCGTGTCTTGTCTGGGTCTTGTCCGGTCTTGTCTGGGTCTTGTCCGGTCTTGCCGGTCTTGTCCGGTCTTGTCTGGGTCTTGTCTCGGTCTTGTCCGGTCTTGTCTGGGTCTTGTCTGGGTCTTGTCCGGTCTTGTCCGGTCTTGTCTGGGTCTTGTCCGGTCTTTTCTGGGTCTTGTCCGGTCTTGTCTGGGTCTTGTCCGGTCTTGTCTGGGTCTTGTCCGGTCTTGTCCGGTCTTGTCTGGGTCTTGTCCGGACTTGTCCGGTCTTGTCTGGGTCTTGTCCGGTCTTGTCCGGTCTTGTCTGGGTCTTGTCCGGGTCTTGTCTGGGTCTTGTCCGGTCTTGTCCGGTCTTGTCTGGGTCTTGTCCGGTCTTGTCCGGTCTTGTCTGGGTCTTGTCCGGTCTTGTCCGGTCTTGTCTGGGTCTTGTCCGGTCTTGTCCGGTCTTGTCTGGGTCTTGTCCGGTCATGTCCGGTCTTGTCTGGGTCTTGTCCGGTCTTGTCTGGGTCTTGTCCGGTCTTGTCCGGTCTTGTCTGGGTCTTGTCCGGTCTTGTCCGGTCTTGTCTGGGTCTTGTCCGGTCTTGTCCGGTCTTGTCTGGGTCTTGTCCGGTCTTGTCCGGTCTTGTCTGGGTCTTGTCCGGTCTTGTCTGGGTCTTGTCCGGTCTTGTCCGGTCTTGTCTGGGTATTGTCCGGTCTTTTCCGTTCTTGTCTGGGTCTTGTCCGGTCTTGTCCGGTCTTGTCCGGTCTTGTCCGGTCTTGTCTGGGTCTTGTCCGGTCTTGTCAGGGTCTTGTCCGGTCTTGTCCGGTCTTGTCCGGTGTTGTCTGGGTCTTGTCCGGTCTTGTCTGGGTCTTGTCCGGTCTTGTCCGGTCTTGTCCGATCTTGTCTGGGTCTTGTCCGGTCTGGTCCGGTCTTGTCTGGGTCTTGTCCGGTCTTGTCCGGTCTTGTCTGGGTCTTGTCCGGTCTTGTCCGGTCTTGTCCGGTCTTGTCTGGGTCTTGTGCGGTCTTGTCCGGTCTTGTCTGGGTCTTGTCCGGTCTTGTCCGGTCTTGTCCGGTCTTGTCCGGTCTTGTCTGGGTCTTGTCCGGTCTTGTCCAGTCTTGTCGGGGTCTTGTCCGGTCTTATCCGTGTCTTGTCCGGTCTTGTCCGATCTTGTCTGGGTCTTGTCCGGTCTTGTCTGGGTCTTGTCCGGTCTTGTCCGGGTCTTGTCCGGTCTTGTCCGGGTCTTGTCCGGTCTTGTCTGGGTCTTGTCCGGTCTTGTCCGGTCTTGTCCGTGTCTTGTCTGGGTCTTGTCCGGTCTTGTCTGGGTCTTGTCCGGTCTTGCCGGTCTTGTCCGGTCTTGTCTGGGTCTTGTCTCGGTCTTGTCCGGTCTTGTCTGGGTCTTGTCTGGGTCTTGTCCGGTCTTGTCCGGTCTTGTCTGGGTCTTGTCCGGTCTTTTCTGGGTCTTGTCCGGTCTTGTCTGGGTCTTGTCCGGTCTTGTCTGGGTCTTGTCCGGTCTTGTCCGGTCTTGTCTGGGTCTTGTCCGGACTTGTCCGGTCTTGTCTGGGTCTTGTCCGGTCTTGTCCGGTCTTGTCTGGGTCTTGTCCGGGTCTTGTCTGGGTCTTGTCCGGTCTTGTCCGGTCTTGTCTGGGTCTTGTCCGGTCTTGTCCGGTCTTGTCTGGGTCTTGTCCGGTCTTGTCCGGTCTTGTCTGGGTCTTGTCCGGTCTTGTCCGGTCTTGTCTGGGTCTTGTCCGGTCATGTCCGGTCTTGTCTGGGTCTTGTCCGGTCTTGTCTGGGTCTTGTCCGGTCTTGTCCGGTCTTGTCTGGGTCTTGTCCGGTCTTGTCCGGTCTTGTCTGGGTCTTGTCCGGTCTTGTCCGGTCTTGTCTGGGTCTTGTCCGGTCTTGTCCGGTCTTGTCTGTGTCTTGTCCGGTCTTGTCCGGTCTTGTCTGGGTCTTGTCCGGTCTTGTCCGGTCTTGTCTGGGTCTTGTCCGGTCCTGTCCGGTCTTGTCTGGTTCTTGTCCGGTCTTGTCCGGTGTTGTCTGGGTCTTGTCCGGTCTTGTCCGGTCTTGTCTGGGTCTCGTCCGGTCTTGTCCGGTCTTGTCTGGGTCTCGTCCGGTCTTGTCCGGTCTTGTCTGGGTCTTGTCCGGTCTTGTCTAGGTCTTGTCCGGTCTTGTCTGGGTCTTGTCCGGTCTTGTCCGGTCTTGTCCGGTCTTGTCTGGGTCTTGTGCGGTCTTGTCCGGTCTTGTCTGGGTCTTGTCCGGTCTTGTCCGGTCTTGTCCGGTCTTGTCTGGGTCTTGTCCGGTCTTGTCTGGCTCTTGTCCGGTCTTGTCCGGTCTTGTCTGTGTCTTGTCCGGTCTTGTCCGGTCTTGTCTGGGTCTTGTCCGGTCTTGTCCGGTCTTGTCTGGGTCTTGTCCGGTCTTGTCCGGTCTTGTCTGGGTCTTGTCCGGTCTTGTCTGGGTCTTGTCCGGTCTTGTCTGGGTCTTGTCCGGTCTTGTCCGGGTCTTGTCCGGTCTTTTTCGGTCATGTCTGGGTCTTGTCCGGTCTTGTCCGGTCGTGTCTGGGTCTTGTCCGGTCTTGTCCGGTCTTGTCTGGTTCTTGTCCGGTCTTGTCCGGTCTTGTCCGGTGTTGTCTGGTTCTTGTCCGGTCTTGTCCGGTCTTGTCAGGGTCTTGTCCGGTCTTGTCCGGTCTTGTCTGGGTCTTGTCCGGTCTTGTCCGGTCTTGTCTGGGTCTTGTCCGGTCTTGTCCGGTCTTGTCTGGGTCTTGTCCGGACTTGTCTGGTTCTTGTCCGGTCTTGTCCGGTCTTGTCCGGTCTTGTCTGGGTCTTGTCCGGTCTTGACTGGGTCTTGTCCGGTCTTGTCCGGTCTTGTCTTGTCTGGGTCTTGTCCGGTCTTGTCCGGTCTTGTCCGGTCTTGTCCGGTCTTGTCTGGGTCTTGTCCGGTCTTGTCTGGGTCTTGTCCGGTCTTGTCCGGTCTTGTCCGGTCTTGTCTGGGTCTTGTCCGGTCTTGTCTGGGTCTTGTCCGGTCTTGTCCGGTCTTGTCTGGGTCTTGTCCGGTCTTGTCCGGTCTTGTCCGGTCTTGTCCGGTCTTGTCTGGGTCTTCTCCGGTCTTGTCTGGGTCTTGTCCGGTCTTGTCCGGTCTTGTCCGGTCTTGTCTGGGTCTTGTCCGGTCTTGTCTGGGTCTTGTCCGGTCTTGTCCGGTCTTGTCTGGGTCTTGTCCGGTCTTATCTGGGTCTTGACCGGTCTTGTCTGGTTCTTGTCCGGTCTTGTCCGGTCTTGTCTGGGTCTTGTCCGGTCTTGTCCGGTCTTGTCTGGGTCTTGTCCGGTCTTGTCCGGTCTTGACTGGGTCTTGACTGGGTCTTGTCCGGTCTTGTCTGGTTCTTGTCCGGTCTTGTCCTGTCTTGTCTGGGTCTTGTCCGGTCTTGTCCGGTCTTGTCTGGGTCTTGTCCGGTCTTGTCCGGTCTTGTCTGGGTCTTGTCCGGTCTTGTCCGGTCTTGTCTGGGTCTTGTCCGGTCTTGTCTGGGTCTTGTCCGGTCTTGTCCGGTCTCGTCTGTGTCTTGTCCGGTCTTGTCCGGTCTTGTCTGGGTCTTGTCCGGTCTTGTCCGGTCTTGTCTGGGTCTTGTCTGGGTCTTGTCCGGTCTTGTCCGGTCTTGTCTGGGTCTTGTCCGGTCTTGTCTGGGTCTTGTCCGGTCTTGTCCGGTCTTGTCTGGGTCTTGTCCGGTCTTGTCCGGTCTTGTCTGGGTCTTGTCCGGTCTTGTCTGGGTCTTGTCCGGTCTTGTCCGGTCTTGTCTGGGTCTTGTCCGGTCTTTTCCGTTCTTGTCTGGGTCTTGTCCGGTCTTGTCCGGTCTTGTCCGGTCTTGTCCGGTCTTGTCTGGGTCTTGTCCGGTCTTGTCAGGGTCTTGTCCGGTCTTGTCCGGTCTTGTCCGGTGTTGTCTGGGTCTTGTCCGGTCTTGTCTGGGTCTTGTCCGGTCTTGTCCGGTCTTGTCCGATCTTGTCTGGGTCTTGTCCGGTCTGGTCCGGTCTTGTCTGGGTCTTGTCCGGTCTTGTCCGTTCTTGTCTGGGTCTTGTCCGGTCTTGTCCGGTCTTGTCTGGGTCTTGTCCGGGTCTTGTCCGGTCTTGTCCGGGTCTTGTCCGGTCTTGTCCGGTCTTGTCCGGGTCTTGTCCGGTCTTGTCCGGTCTTGTCCGGGTCTTGTCCGGTCTTGTCTGGGTCTTGTCCGGTCTTGTCCGGTCTTGTCTGGGTCTTGTCCGGTCTTGTCCGGTCTTGTCTGGGTCTTGTCCGGTCTTGTCTGGGTCTTGTCCGGTCTTGTCTGGGTCTTGTCCGGTCTTGTCCGGTCTTGTCTGGGTCTTGTCCGGTCTTGTCCGGTCTTGTCCGGTCTTGTCTGGGTCTTGTCCGGTCTTGTCTGGGTCTTGTCCGGTCTTGTCCGGTCTTGTCTGGGTCTTGTCCGGTCTTATCTGGGTCTTGACCGGTCTTGTCTGGTTCTTGTCCGGTCTTGTCCGGTCTTGTCTGGGTCTTGTCCGGTCTTGTCCGGTCTTGTCTGGGTCTTGTCCGGTCTTGTCCGGTCTTGACTGGGTCTTGACTGGGTCTTGTCCGGTCTTGTCTGGTTCTTGTCCGGTCTTGTCCTGTCTTGTCTGGGTCTTGTCCGGTCTTGTCCGGTCTTGTCTGGGTCTTGTCCGGTCTTGTCCGGTCTTGTCTGGGTCTTGTCCGGTCTTGTCCGGTCTTGTCTGGGTCTTGTCCGGTCTTGTCTGGGTCTTGTCCGGTCTTGTCCGGTCTCGTCTGTGTCTTGTCCGGTCTTGTCCGGTCTTGTCTGGGTCTTGTCCGGTCTTGTCCGGTCTTGTCTGGGTCTTGTCTGGGTCTTGTCCGGTCTTGTCCGGTCTTGTCTGGGTCTTGTCCGGTCTTGTCTGGGTCTTGTCCGGTCTTGTCCGGTCTTGTCTGGGTCTTGTCCGGTCTTGTCCGGTCTTGTCTGGGTCTTGTCCGGTCTTGTCTGGGTCTTGTCCGGTCTTGTCCGGTCTTGTCTGGGTCTTGTCCGGTCTTTTCCGTTCTTGTCTGGGTCTTGTCCGGTCTTGTCCGGTCTTGTCCGGTCTTGTCCGGTCTTGTCTGGGTCTTGTCCGGTCTTGTCAGGGTCTTGTCCGGTCTTGTCCGGTCTTGTCCGGTGTTGTCTGGGTCTTGTCCGGTCTTGTCTGGGTCTTGTCCGGTCTTGTCCGGTCTTGTCCGATCTTGTCTGGGTCTTGTCCGGTCTGGTCCGGTCTTGTCTGGGTCTTGTCCGGTCTTGTCCGTTCTTGTCTGGGTCTTGTCCGGTCTTGTCCGGTCTTGTCTGGGTCTTGTCCGGGTCTTGTCCGGTCTTGTCCGGGTCTTGTCCGGTCTTGTCCGGTCTTGTCCGGGTCTTGTCCGGTCTTGTCCGGTCTTGTCCGGGTCTTGTCCGGTCTTGTCTGGGTCTTGTCCGGTCTTGTCCGGTCTTGTCTGGGTCTTGTCCGGTCTTGTCCGGTCTTGTCTGGGTCTTGTCCGGTCTTGTCTGGGTCTTGTCCGGTCTTGTCTGGGTCTTGTCCGGTCTTGTCCGGTCTTGTCTGGGTCTTGTCCGGTCTTGTCCGGTCTTGTCTGGGTCTTGTCCAGTCTTGTCCGGTCTTGTCTGGGTCTTGTCCGGTCTTGTCCGGTCTTGTCCGGTCTTGTCTGTGTCTTGTCCGGTCTTGTCCGGTCTTGTCTGGGTCTTGTCCGGTCTTGTCCGGTCTTGTCTGGGTCTTGTCCGGTCTTGTCTGGGTCTTGTCCGGTCTTGACCGGTCTTGTCTGGGTCTTGTCCGGTCTTTTCCGTTCTTGTCTGGGTCTTGTCCGGTCTTGTCCGGTCTTGTCCGGTCTTGTCCGGTCTTGTCTGGGTCTTGTCCGGTCTTGTCAGGGTCTTGTCCGGTCTTGTCTGGGTCTTGTCCGGTCTTGTCCGGTCTCGTCCGTGTCTTGTCCGGTCTTGTCCGGTCTTGTCTGGGTCTTGTCCGGTCTTGTCCGGTCTTGTCTGGGTCTTGTCTGGGTCTTGTCCGGTCTTGTCCGGTCTTGTCTGGGTCTTGTCCGGTCTTGTCTGGGTCTTGTCCGGTCTTGTCCGGTCTTGTCTGGGTCTTGTCCGGTCTTGTCCGGTCTTGTCTGGGTCTTGTCCGGTCTTGTCTGGGTCTTGTCCGGTCTTGTCCGGTCTTGTCTGGGTCTTGTCCGGTCTTTTCCGTTCTTGTCTGGGTCTTGTCCGGTCTTGTCCGGTCTTGTCCGGTCTTGTCCGGTCTTGTCTGGGTCTTGTCCGGTCTTGTCAGGGTCTTGTCCGGTCTTGTCCGGTCTTGTCCGGTGTTGTCTGGGTCTTGTCCGGTCTTGTCTGGGTCTTGTCCGGTCTTGTCCGGTCTTGTCCGATCTTGTCTGGGTCTTGTCCGGTCTGGTCCGGTCTTGTCTGGGTCTTGTCCGGTCTTGTCCGTTCTTGTCTGGGTCTTGTCCGGTCTTGTCCGGTCTTGTCTGGGTCTTGTCCGGGTCTTGTCCGGTCTTGTCCGGGTCTTGTCCGGTCTTGTCCGGTCTTGTCCGGGTCTTGTCCGGTCTTGTCCGGTCTTGTCCGGGTCTTGTCCGGTCTTGTCTGGGTCTTGTCCGGTCTTGTCCGGTCTTGTCTGGGTCTTGTCCGGTCTTGTCTGGGTCTTGTCCGGTCTTGTCTGGGTCTTGTCCGGTCTTGTCTGGGTCTTGTCCGGTCTTGTCCGGTCTTGTCTGGGTCTTGTCCGGTCTTGTCCGGTCTTGTCTGGGTCTTGTCCAGTCTTGTCCGGTCTTGTCTGGGTCTTGTCCGGTCTTGTCCGGTCTTGTCCGGTCTTGTCTGGGTCTTGTCCGGTCTTGTCTGGGTCTTGTCCGGTCTTGTCCGGTCTTGTCCGGTCTTGTCTGTGTCTTGTCCGGTCTTGTCCGGTCTTGTCCGGTCTTGTCTGGGTCTTGTCCGGTCTTGTCCGGTCTTGTCCGGTGTTGTCTGGGTCTTGTCCGGTCTTGTCTGGGTCTTGTCCGGTCTTGTCCGATCTTGTCTGGGTCTTGTCCGGTCTTGTCCGGTCTTGTCTGGGTCTTGTCCGGTCTTGTCCGGTCTTTTCTGGGTCTTGTCCGGTCTTGTCCGGTCTTGTCTGGGTCTTGTCCGGTCTTGTCCGGTCTTGTCTGGGTCTTGTCCGGTCTTGTCTGGGTCTTGTCCGGTCTTGTCCGGTCTTGTCTGGGTCTTGTCCGGTCTTTTTCGGTCTTGTCCGGTCTTGTCTGGTTCTTGTCCGGTCTTGTCCGGTCTTGTCCGGTGTTGTCTGGGTCTTGTCCGGTCTTGTCCGGTCTTGTCAGGGTCTTGTCCGGCCATGTCCGGTCTTGTCTGGGTCTTGTCCGGTCTTGTCCGGTCTTGTCTGGGTCTTGTCCGGTCTTGTCCGGTCTTGTCTGGGTCTTGTCCGGTCTTGACTGGGTCTTGTCCGGTCTTGTCCGGTCTTGTCTTGTCTGGGTCTTGTCCGGTCTTGTCCGGTCTTGTCTGGGTCTTGTCCGGTCTTGTCTGGGTCTTGTCCGGTCTTGTCCGGTCTTGTCCGGTCTTGTCTGGGTCTTGTCCGGTCTTGTCTGGGTCTTGTCCGGTCTTGTCCGGTCTTGACTGGGTCTTGACTGGGTCTTGTCCGGTCTTGTCTGGTTCTTGTCCGGTCTTGTCCTGTCTTGTCTTGGTCTTGTCCGGTCTTGTCCAGTCTTGTCTGGGTCTTGTCCGGTCTTGTCCGGTCTTGTCTGGGTCTTGTCCGGTCTTGTCCGGTCTTGTCTGGGTCTTGTCCGGTCTTGTCCAGTCTTGTCTGGGTCTTGTCCGGTCTTGTCTGGGTCTTGTCCGGTCTTGTCCGGTCTTGTCTGGGTCTTGTCCGGTCTTGTCCGGTCTTGTCCGGTCTTGTCTGGGTCTTGTCCGGTCTTGTCCAGTCTTGTCGGGGTCTTGTCCGGTCTTGTCCGTGTCTTGTCCGGTCTTGTCCGATCTTGTCTGGGTCTTGTCCGGTCTTGTCTGGGTCTTGTCCGGTCTTGTCTGGGTCTTGTCCGGTCTTGTCCGGTCTTGTCTGGGTCTTGTCCGTTGTTGTCTGGGTCTTGTCCGGTCTTGTCCGGTTCTTGTCAGGGTCTTGTCCGGTCTTGTCCGGTCTTGTCTGGGTCTTGTCCGGTCTTGTCCGGTCTTGTCTGGGTCTTGTCCGGTCTTGTCCGGTCTTGTCTGGGTCTTGTCCGGTCTTGTCTGGGTCTTGTCCGGTCTTGACTGGGTCTTGTCCGGTCTTGTCCGGTCTTGTCTTGTCTGGGTCTTGTCCGGTCTTGTCCGGTCTTGTCTGGGTCTTGTCCGGTCTTGTCTGGGTCTTGTCCGGTCTTGTCCGGTCTTGTCCGGTCTTGTCTGTGTCTTGTCCGGTCTTGTCTGGGTCTTGTCCGGTCTTGTCCGGTCTTGTCTGGGTCTTGTCCGGTCTTGTCTGGGTCTTGTCCGGTCTTGTCCGGTCTTGTCTGTGTCTTGTCCGGTCTTGTCCGGTCTTGTCCGGTCTTGTCTGGGTCTTGTCCGGTCTTGTCCGGTCTTGTCCGGTGTTGTCTGGGTCTTGTCCGGTCTTGTCTGGGTCTTGTCCGGTCTTGTCCGATCTTGTCTGGGTCTTGTCCGGTCTTGTCCGGTCTTGTCTGGGTCTTGTCCGGTCTTGTCCGGTCTTTTCTGGGTCTTGTCCGGTCTTGTCCGGTCTTGTCCGGTCTTGTCTGGGTCTTGTCCGGTCTTGTCCGGTCTTGTCTGGGTCTTGTCCGGTCTTGTCTGGGTCTTGTCCGGTCTTGTCCGGTCTTGTCTGGGTCTTGTCCGGTCTTTTTCGGTCTTGTCCGGTCTTGTCTGGTTCTTGTCCGGTCTTGTCCGGTCTTGTCCGGTGTTGTCTGGGTCTTGTCCGGTCTTGTCCGGTCTTGTCAGGGTCTTGTCCGGCCATGTCCGGTCTTGTCTGGGTCTTGTCCGGTCTTGTCCGGTCTTGTCTGGGTCTTGTCCGGTCTTGTCTGGGTCTTGTCCGGTCTTGACTGGGTCTTGTCCGGTCTTGTCCGGTCTTGTCTTGTCTGGGTCTTGTCCGGTCTTGTCCGGTCTTGTCTGGGTCTTGTCCGGTCTTGTCTGGGTCTTGTCCGGTCTTGTCCGGTCTTGTCCGGTCTTGTCTGGGTCTTGTCCGGTCTTGTCTGGGTCTTGTCCGGTCTTGTCCGGTCTTGACTGGGTCTTGACTGGGTCTTGTCCGGTCTTGTCTGGTTCTTGTCCGGTCTTGTCCTGTCTTGTCTTGGTCTTGTCCGGTCTTGTCCAGTCTTGTCTGGGTCTTGTCCGGTCTTGTCCGGTCTTGTCTGGGTCTTGTCCGGTCTTGTCCGGTCTTGTCTGGGTCTTGTCCGGTCTTGTCCAGTCTTGTCTGGGTCTTGTCCGGTCTTGTCTGGGTCTTGTCCGGTCTTGTCCGGTCTTGTCTGGGTCTTGTCCGGTCTTGTCCGGTCTTGTCCGGTCTTGTCTGGGTCTTGTCCGGTCTTGTCCAGTCTTGTCGGTGTCTTGTCCGGTCTTGTCCGTGTCTTGTCCGGTCTTGTCCGATCTTGTCTGGGTCTTGTCCGGTCTTGTCTGGGTCTTGTCCGGTCTTGTCTGGGTCTTGTCCGGTCTTGTCCGGTCTTGTCTGGGTCTTGTCCGGTGTTGTCTGGGTCTTGTCCGGTCTTGTCCGGTTCTTGTCAGGGTCTTGTCCGGTCTTGTCCGGTCTTGTCTGGGTCTTGTCCGGTCTTGTCCGGTCTTGTCTGGGTCTTGTCCGGTCTTGTCCGGTCTTGTCTGGGTCTTGTCCGGTCTTGTCTGGGTCTTGTCCGGTCTTGACTGGGTCTTGTCCGGTCTTGTCCGGTCTTGTCTTGTCTGGGTCTTGTCCGGTCTTGTCCGGTCTTGTCTGGGTCTTGTCCGGTCTTGTCTGGGTCTTGTCCGGTCTTGTCCGGTCTTGTCCGGTCTTGTCTGGGTCTTGTCCGGTCTTGTCTGGGTCTTGTCCGGTCTTGTCCGGTCTTGTCTGGGTCTTGTCCGGTCTTGTCCGGTCTTGACTGGGTCTTGACTGGGTCTTGTCCGGTCTTGTCTGGTTCTTGTCCGGTCTTGTCCTGTCTTGTCTTGGTCTTGTCCGGTCTTGTCCAGTCTTGTCTGGGTCTTGTCCGGTCTTGTCCGGTCTTGTCTGGGTCTTGTCCGGTCTTGTCCGGTCTTGTCTGGTTCTTGTCCGGTCTTGTCCTGTCTTGTCTTGGTCTTGTCCGGTCTTGTCCGGTCTTGTCTGGGTCTTGTCCGGTCTTGTCCGGTCTTGTCCGGGTCTTGTCCGGTCTTGTCCGGTCTTGTCTGGGTCTTGTCCGGTCTTGTCCAGTCTTGTCTGGGTCTTGTCCGGTCTTGTCTGGGTCTTGTCCGGTCTTGTCCGGTCTTGTCTGGGTCTTGTCCGTTCTTGTCCGGTCTTGTCCGGTCTTGTCTGGGTCTTGTCCGGTCTTGTCCAGTCTTGTCGGGGTCTTGTCCGGTCTTGTCCGTGTCTTGTCCGGTCTTGTCCGATCTTGTCTGGGTCTTGTCCGGTCTTGTCTGGGTCTTGTCCGGTCTTGTCCGGGTCTTGTCCGGTCTTGTCCGGGTCTTGTCCGGTCTTGTCCGGTCTTGTCCGGGTCTTGTCCGGTCTTGTCTGGGTCTTGTCTGGGTCTTGTCCGGTCTTGCCGGTCTTGTCCGGTCTTGTCTGGGTCTTGTCTCAGTCTTGTCCGGTCTTGTCTGGGTCTTGTCTGGGTCTTGTCCGTTCTTGTCCGGTCTTGTCTGGGTCTTGTCCGGTCTTATCTGGGTCTTGTCCGGTCTTGTCTGGGTCTTGTCCGGTCTTGTCTGGGTCTTGTCCGGTCTTGTCCGGTCTTGTCTGGGTCTTGTCCGGACTTGTCCGGTCTTGTCTGGGTCTTGTCCGGTCTTGTCCGGTCTTGTCTGGGTCTTGTCCGGGTCTTGTCTGGGTCTTGTCCGGTCTTGTCCGGTCTTGTCTGGGTCTTGTCCGGTCTTGTCCGGTCTTGTCTGGGTCTTGTCCGGTCTTGTCCGGTCTTGTCTGGGTCTTGTCCGGTCTTGTCTGGGTCTTGTCCGGTCTTGTCCGGTCTTGTCTGGGTCTTGTCCGGTCATGTCCGGTCTTGTCTGGGTCTTGTCCGGTCTTGTCTGGGTCTTGTCCGGTCTTGTCCGGTCTTGTCTGGGTCTTGTCCGGTCTTGTCCGGTCTTGTCTGGGTCTTGTCCGGTCTTGTCCGGTCTTGTCTGGGTCTTGTCCGGTCTTGTCCGGTCTTGTCTGGGTCTTGTCCGGTCTTGTCCGGTCTTGTCTGTGTCTTGTCCGGTCTTGTCCGGTCTTGTCTGGGTCTTGTCCGGTCTTGTCCGGTCTTGTCTGGTTCTTGTCCGGTCTTGTCCGGTGTTGTCTGGGTCTTGTCCGGTCTTGTCCGGTCTTGTCTGGGTCTCGTCCGGTCTTGTCCGGTCTTGTCTGGGTCTCGTCCGGTCTTGTCCGGTCTTATCTGGGTCTTGTCCGGTCTTGTCTGGGTCTTGTCCGGTCTTGTCTGGGTCATGTCCGGTCTTGTCCGGTCTTGTCCCGTCTTGTCTGGGTCTTGTGCGGTCTTGTCCGGTCTTGTCTGGGTCTTGTCCGGTCTTGTCCGGTCTTGTCCGGTCTTGTCTGGGTCTTGTCCGGTCTTGTCCGGTCTTGTCTGTGTCTTGTCCGGTCTTGTCCGGTCTTGTCTGGGTCTTGTCCGGTCTTGTCCGGTCTTGTCTGGGTCTTGTCCGGTCTTGTCTGTGTGAGAGAGAAGTAAAAAGGGTTAATTGATTTAAACTAAGGACCATGAGAAATAGCTGACCTGACTAAGAACCGCAAGAGTAAATAGTGACATTCCGAGGATAAGGGCAAGATATCCAAGGAACTAGTGACGTTCCAAGGAGAGGGCAAGATATCCAAGGAACTAGTGACGTTCCAAGGATAAGGGCAAGATATCCAAAGAGTAAATAGTGACATTCCGAGGATAAGGGCAAGATATCCAAAGAACTAGGAGAGAGGGCAAGATGACCAGAGCACTAGGGGAGAGGGCATGAACTACTCTGTACTGCGCATGCCTAATGAGATAAATGAATATTGCAAAAACGCCCCGCATGACAAGATGCCTCATTTAAATGTACATGCGATGTATGATGTGGGAGGCAACAGGGGCGATGACGGTAGATTGTGCACCTCAGTGCTCCGATTGGAAGGAGCCCGAAGGGGAGGAATTTAAGATGTGACAATTGTAAAGTGAAGTGAATAAAAAGAAGGGATTTTCCCGACCTCGGTGTGTCTTGAGAGGGAAGGCACCCAACTCTGCAGACTTGCAAATAAAATACTTGTTTCTCTAGATTGTCTCGAGCATCGTAATTGTGAGCACTCACATTTGCATCTCACAGCTTGGGGGCTCGTCCGGGATCGCCACTCCGGCCGGCTGACGGGAGTATACGGAAGAAGGGACGGTGCACCCCGCTGAGTTCAGCGGTCTCAGACTCCTTGCTTGCCGTCAGCAGTTTGAGCGAGTGATACCTGGACCAGAGACTCGAGAAACAAGTGGGAGGACCAGGAAATCGCGAGGAGCTAAATCGAGTGATTCTTGTGCACAAGACCCGGGTAAGAAAACTGACTATTAAGTACTACTCGGCGATTACAGCTAAGATCGGAGGGGAATTCCGATCGGGAGAATAAATGATCGGAGGGGAATTCCGATCGGGAGGAGGGGCAGTGAAAACGGAAAGCCCAAAAGGGAGGGGAAGGGCGGTAAGCCCAACCCCCGCATTCCGCCTGATAGTCCGTTGGGGCGAATGCTGAGCCATTGGGGGCAGGGAAAACCCAGGGATTGGAGAAGACAAAAATTATTAAGTTCTGTTATTTTGATTGGCCAAAGGAACCAATAAAAGGGAGTTCAGCCTGGTGGCCACGACTGGGCTCCGATGAGGATTGAGTACGGCAGGCATTAAATGTGTTTGTTAATTCAAAAGCTTCCCCTAATCTGGAGGAAAGTTGTTATGCTTGTAAGGGGAAAGCGAAGAATAAATCCTGAAAGAATCACAGGAATCACAGGCTTGCCGATGCCTCAGAATAAATATTAAAGGAATATAGTAGAACTATAGAAGATAGAAATAGCGTAATAGGTAGCACAGTGACTATAGAGACGGAACGGAGTGAGAACAAGGACTGCATTTAAACTGACTGACCAAGTGCACTAACATAAGACGAATACAATGAATAAAATAACTGCAGTTGAACTACTATGTAGGAAGTTCCCCGTATCCAAAGAGGATATTAATTTATTTATTTTTAAAAAACACTCTGAGAAATGGAAAAAAAAAAAAGGACGAAACAATTGGCGGCACGGTGGCGCAGCGGTAGAGTTGCTGCTTTACAGCGAATGCAGCGCCGGAGACTCAGGTTCGATCCTGACTACGGGTGCTGTACTGTAAGGAGTTTGTACATTCTCCCCGTGACCTGCGTGGGTTTTCTCCGAGATCTTCGGTTTCCTCCCACACTCCAAAGACGTACAGGTATGTAGGTAAATTGGCTGGGTAAATGTAAAAATTGTCCCTAGTGTGTAGGATAGTGTTAATAGTGTTAGTGTGCGGGGATCGCTGGGCGGCACGGACTTGGTGGGCCGAAAAGGCCTGTTTCCGCGCTGTGTATATATGATATGATATGATATGATATGATATGAATTGGTTACGAAATGGCCCACGGAATGATATAAATATGATATAAATGTTGATATAAATGTTGATATATTTATATTTTGATATAAATATGTGTGATGAAATGGGAGTGTTAATTAAGAACTATAAGCCTAAGGATAAATCAGAAACCAGAGTAACGAAAAAGGAAAAATAACTAGACGTACTTAAATTGTTTAGAATAGAAGGAGAAAGGCTGAGGAAAGCATAGCAGGAAAAGAATACCACCCCAAACAAGGGTGAAAGACCCCCAAAACAGCATGAAAGTCAGGAGCTTCAGGAGAAAAAAATCAACTCTGTACCCCAGCCTATGGGACCCTGGGTATCCCCCTCCCTATTCCAGCCAGGACGGAACAAAGCAGTGCCCTTTGGTAAAAGGGAATAGTGGAGATAGAGGGAGAAGTCACAACTTGGAACGATGAGCAAGACATAAAGGAATATAGACAGAGAAGGGGGCAGCGGGAAAAGGAAAGGATGAAGCAAGAAGCACGGGAACTAGAAGCAGACATCAAAAGGCTGCAGGACCTCAGGGACAGAAAGATTTATGGGACCCGTCAGGCAGCAAATGAGGAGTATGAGGGAGACAGCAACGTAGAAACACAGGCATGTAATCAGCAGGCATCAGAGGCAGGACAACAACTGCTCAGGGCCAATTTCGTGACTAAATCCTGGCCTGATGTGAGGAAAAAGTTAGAAAAGATGGATGATTGGAATGAGAGATCACTACCTCAGTTGCTTACGGAGGCCCAGAAAGTGTACGTGCGGAGGGATGAGGAGAAACAGAAGGGAAAGGCAAAGATTATGTTACAGGCAGTAAAGCAAGTAGTAGACAAGGAACAGGGAAGTACAGGACGGCGGGGGAGTTACGCCCAAGGCAGAGGGAGAGGAGGCGGCAGAGGCCGTAGAAGAGGGGGATATGGAGAAGGTTACGGCAGGGGCCGGGGAAATACGGGTACGGGACAAGGTTGGAGGACAGGGCCTTCAAAATGTTATTTTTGTAATAAGGAAGGACACTTCAAAAGGGAGTGCCCTGAGCTTGTAGCGGAGTCCCGCACGTACGGTATGATGGAAAATGAATAGGGGGGGTCAGGGGTTCTCGTCCTTGGGGTCGAGGTACTATAGAAGGGAGCCCCTGGTAAATTTAAAAATAGGACCCCAAGGAGAAGATACGGTGTTCATGGTAGATTCAGGAGCGGAGCGATCAAGTGTGACCAAAGTACCAACAGGTACGGAGGCAGGACAAGGGAGAGTAAAAATTACCGGGGTAGGGGGAACTGTGATGGTAGCTCCCGAGATAGGAGGAGTGAATGTAAGGTATGAAAACCGGGAGGCGGTAGAGGACCTGATCTTAGTACCCCAGGCTGGCGTAAATTTAATGGGCAGAGATTTACAAATACAATTGGGAATAGGCACAGCACCGGTAGAGGGAAGAGTAGTGGTCCAGTTGTATACTCTGTATAGATGGAAAAAGACATAGTGGATACGGTATAGTGAATGGGGAAACCATGGAGGAAATTGAAAGTGGCAGGCTGCCTGATAGTTGGTCAGCCCAATCTTGTGAATTATATGCACTAATGAGAGCTTTGGAACTATTGGAAGGAAAGGAAGGAACAGTGTATACCGACTCAAAATACGCCTTTGGGGTAGTACACACCTTTGGGAAGATCTGGAAAGAGCGAGGAATGATAACAGCTCGGGGGAAAGAATTAGCGCATGAGCAATTGATAGGACAGACACTGGAGGCCTTGCAGAAACCAGAACAGGTAGCCATAGCACATGTGGCAGGGCATCAGAAGGGTAACACCCTGGAAGTCCGAGGAAATAGGGCAGCGGATGAGGTGGCAAAGAGAGCAGCCACAGATCAGACGGTAGAAATGATGTCACTGATACCTTTAAGGGAACCAGAGGAAAAGATACCTATCTTTGGTGAAAAAGAGCAGGAACACATGAGAGAAATGGGAGCCCGGCGTACCCCAAATGGGAAATGGTGGACACCGGATGGAAAGCAGCAATTGAACAAAGAAATTATAAGGGAGTTATTAGGGAGGTTGCACGGGCAAAGCCATTGGGGAACCCAAGCCCTCTGTGATACCCTCCTCAGGACCTACGCTTGCCGTGGGATGTATACCATGGCCAAACAAGTCATAGGGGGTTGTGTAATATGTCAGCGAATCAACAAAAAAAATCATGAGAGCAGTCCCAGGAGGAGGACAACCATTAGCAATAAGACCCTTCCAAAGAATACAGATAGACTTCACCGAGTTGCCCCGGATACAGAGATGGAAATACCTGTTAGTGGTAGTAGACCATTTCACTAGATGGGTAGAAGCATTCCCTACAGCAACTGCCACCTCACAGTCGGTAGCCAAGGTATTATTGGAGCAAATTATACCCAGATATGGGATTGTGGAAACATAAGACTCAGATAGAGGGACCCATTTTGCCTCCAAAACACATAAAATGATATGTGAAGCATTAGGGATTGAATGGAAATTGCATACACCATGGCATCCCCAGAGTTCCGGAAAGGTGGAAAGAATGAATGGCACCTTAAAGACCCAAATCACCAAGTTAGTAGAGGAAACGAGACTCCCCTGGACTAAGTGCCTTCCGATAGCCTTGTTAAGAATCCGAACGGCACCTCGGAAAGATATAGGGGTATCCCCATATGAAATGTTATTCGGGCTCCCGTACTTAGGAAAGATAGAAGGGATCCCAACAATACCAGGGAACGACGTGTTCTTAAGGAACTATTTACTGGCAGTATCCCAATCTCTTGCAGAACTAAAAACTAAAGGATTATTGGCCCAGAGCCTGCCACTGGATTTTCCGATTCACTCAGTCAAGGCTGGAGACTGGGTACTAATAAAAACGTGGAAGGAAGAAAAGTTGCAACCTAGGTGGACTGGACCCTACCTTGTGTTATTAACCACCGAGACAGCAGTACGAACAAAAGAAAAAGGGTGGACACACGCAAGTCGATTTAAGGGTCCCGTGGAGGCCCCACCAGACAATATCAGCCCGTAGACGGCACGTGGAGGAAAGGAGCCATTGACTTTGGTATTCACCAAGACCCCGCACGGAAAATGAAGACTTTGTGCTGGTGGATCGGGTGCTGGGTGGTTATCCAGGTTGTGAGTAATGTAACATGCATAAAAATAACTATACCACAGAATAGAAGGGCCACCACCAACCCATTTGATATATGTGAAGGAAAATGGTGGTGTGGTCATAGGATGTATGTATGCACCCATCCCTGTAAAGATTGGCACGAGGTATTCACTTCATCCAGAGGGGGGTGGCATAAGCCCACCTATCAAACTGATAGGTGGAGAGTATATCAAAACCCAAATGAGGGATTGCCAGGACGTGTATATGTAAGCATACAGAGGGTTCGAATAAAGGAAAGTGGTAGTATTGGATATGTGCAGATAGAACAGGGAAGGACGCATGCCTGAGGTTTGAAATAAAGGTAGAACGGGACGGATATATGGTAAAATATGAGGATAAGGGGGCAATGTTCCAGATAGAAGACAGTCAGAGTAGGGATCCCTGGGCAACCCCAGCACCACCTGTAGTCCACAATGTCACCACGGAATATGAGCCTAAGGATTTAAATATAATGATAGTAACAGGAGAAATAGAATTAATGCAATTGTATGGGGAGGGAATACCAACAGGGGGAAAGGGAACCAACACCTGGCTTACCTGGATGATGTACACGGCCAGAAGTATGCAACAAACCAATTGCTACGCCTGCGCCGGAGCTAAGCCTCAGCTGGTCCCCGTACCATTTCCCCTGAATTGGAATAGGACACCTGGGGCTATGTCATGTATACTACAACTATTCACGAATCCCATACTACCAAAGAATGAGACCTGCCAGAGCTACCATTACCTATTCCCGGCTAGCAACAACAACACGAAGGGCCAAAGGAAAGACCCTCGACCTCCGCCATTCACCATTCCCCTAGGGGAGGAGGGATTTGAGTGCTATACAAGATATAACCCAGATGGACAGGAAATGGGGGAGGTGCTAAACTGCAATCAGACGTATAACATTACAGCTGAGGAACAGGGGTCACTGTTCAGTAGCTCCTGGCTGATAAAGCAGATAGTCAGTAGAGCCGATGTCTGGTGGTGGTGCGGAGAGGATACCCTGTGGCCCCGGCTACCAGGGTCATGGACAGGAACCTGTACCCTTACACAACTAATGATGCCCTTCACCACAGCAGTAGAGCATGCGGTCAAACTCAATGAAGGGGGCCGACGACAAAGGAGAGAGGTGAGAGGATCATTTGACACACACATCTATATAGATGCAATAGGGGTGCCAAGAGTGGCACCCGATGAATTCAAAGCCAGAAACCAGATAGCTGCTGGCTTTGAGTCCATACTCTTCTGGTGGTCCACAATTAATAAAAATGTGGACTGGATCAACTACCTATACTACAATCAACAACGCTTTATAAATTACACTCGAGATGCGGTTGAAGGATTAGCGGAACAACTGACAGCTACCAGCCTAATGGCCTGGCAAAATCGCATAGCCTTGGACATGCTCCTGGCTGAGAAAGGGGGGGTGTGTGTGATGTTTGGGGAACAATGTTGCACCTACATCCCCAACAACACTGCTCCTGATGGGTCTGTATCAAGAGCCCTAGCAAGTCTCACCTCCCTCTCTATCGAATTGGCCGAAAACTCTGGGGTAGACACCTCCTGGACCGGGTTTCTAGACTCCTGGTTTGGGAAATGGAAGCACATCTTTACATCAGCCCTAACATCAGTGGTAGTTGTGATGGGGTTGATGTGTCTATTCGGATGTTGTATCATTCCCTGCATACGGGGGTTGTCTCAGCGATTGATAGAGACAGCCCTGACAAAGAACGACATCACCATGATGGCCTACAGTATGACCAGCAGGAGGAATATAGAGAGGCAAAGACTCTGCTGTTAGCACTAGAAAAGGAGGAAATAGTATAAATCAAAGTAGCGTGGCATAAGAAAAAGGGTGGATTGTGAGAGAGAAGTAAAAAGGGTTAATTGATTTAAACTAAGGACCATGAGAAATAGCTGACCTGACTAAGAACCGCAAGAGTAAATAGTGACATTCCGAGGATAAGGGCAAGATATCCAAGGAACTAGTGACGTTCCAAGGAGAGGGCAAGATATCCAAGGAACTAGTGACGTTCCAAGGATAAGGGCAAGATATCCAAAGAGTAAATAGTGACATTCCGAGGATAAGGGCAAGATATCCAAAGAACTAGGAGAGAGGGCAAGATGACCAGAGCACTAGGGGAGAGGGCATGAACTACTCTGTACTGCGCATGCCTAAAGAGATAAATGAATATTGCAAAAACGCCCCGCATGACAAGATGCCTCATTTAAATGTACATGCGATGTATGATGTGGGAGGCAACAGGGGCGATGACGGTAGATTGTGCACCTCAGTGCTCCGATTGGAAGGAGCCCGAAGGGGAGGAATTTAAGATGTGACAATTGTAAAGTGAAGTGAATAAAAAGAAGGGATTTTCCCGACCTCGGTGTGTCTTGAGAGGGAAGGCACCCAACTCTGCAGACTTGCAAATAAAATACTTGTTTTTCTAGATTGTCTCGAGCATCGTAATTGTGAGCACTCACATTTGCATCTCACATCTGGGTCTTGTCCGGTCTTGTCCGGTCTTGTCCGGTGTTGTCTGGGTCTTGTCCGGTCTTGTCTGGGTCTTGTCCGGTCTTGTCCGGTCTTGTCCGATCTTGTCTGGGTCTTGTCCGGTCTTGTCCGGTCTTGTCTGGGTCTTGTCCGGTCTTGTCCGGTCTTGTCTGGGTCTTGTTCGGTCTTGTCCGGTCTTGTCTGGGTCTTGTCCGGTCTTGTCTGGGTCTTGTCCGGTCTTGTCCGGGTCTTGTCCGGTCTTTTTCGGTCATGTCTGGGTCTTGTCTGGTCTTGTCCGGTCTTGTCTGGGTCTTGTCCGGTCTTGTCCGGTCTTGTCTGGGTCTTGTCCGGTCTTGTCCGGTCTTGTCTGGTTCTTGTCCGGTCTTGTCCGGTCTTGTCCGGTGTTGTCTGGTTCTTGTCCGGTCTTGTCCGGTCTTGTCAGGGTCTTGTCCGGTCTTGTCTGGGTCTTGTCCGGTCTTGTCTGGGTCTTGTCCGGTCTTGTCCGGTCTTGTCTGGGTCTTGTCCGGTCTTGTCCGGTCTTGTCTGGGTCTTGTCCGGTCTTGTCTGGGTCTTGTCCGGTCTTGTCCGGTCTTGTCCGATCTTGTCTGGGTCTTGTCCGGTCTTGTCCGGTCTTGTCCGGTCTTGTCTGGGTCTTGTCCGGTCTTGTCCGGTCTTGTCCGGTCTTGTCTGGGTCTTGTCCGGTCTTGTCTGGGTCTTGTCCGGTCTTGTCCGGTCTTGTCTGGGTCTTGTCCGGTCTTATCTGGGTCTTGACCGGTCTTGTCTGGTTCTTGTCCGGTCTTGTCCGGTCTTGTCTGGGTCTTGTCCGGTCTTGTCCGGTCTTGTCTGGGTCTTGTCCGGTCTTGTCCGGTCTTGACTGGGTCTTGACTGGGTCTTGTCCGGTCTTGTCTGGTTCTTGTCCTGTCTTGTCCTGTCTTGTCTGGGTCTTGTCCGGTCTTGTCCGGTCTTGTCTGGGTCTTGTCCGGTCTTGTCCGGTCTTGTCTGGGTCTTGTCCGGTCTTGTCCGGTCTTGTCTGGGTCTTGTCCGGTCTTGTCCGGTCTTGTCTGGGTCTTGTCCGGTCTTGTCCGGTCTTGTCTGGGTCTTGTCCGGTCTTGTCCGGTCTTGACCGGTCTTGTCTGGGTCTTGTCCGGTCTTGTCTGGGTCTTGTCCGGTCTTGTCCGGTCTCGTCTGTGTCTTGTCCGGTCTTGTCCGGTCTTGTCTGGTTCTTGTCCGGTCTTGTCCGGTCTTGTCTTGGTCTTGTCCGGTCTTGTCCGGTCTTGTCTGGGTCTTGTCCGGTCTTGTCCGGTCTTGTCTGGGTCTTGTCCGGTCTTGTCCGGTCTTGTCTGGGTCTTGTCCGGTCTTGTCCGGTCTTGTCTGGGTCTTGTCCTGTCTTGTCTGGGTCTTGTCCGGTCTTGTCCGATCTTGTCTGGGTCTTGTCCGGTCTTTTCCGTTCTTGTCTGGGTCTTGTCCGGTCTTGTCCGGTCTTGTCTGGGTCTCGGTCTTGTCCGGTCTTGTCCGGTCTTGTCCGGTCTTGTCCGGTCTTGTCCGGTGTTGTCTGGGTCTTGTCCGGTCTTGTCTGGGTCTTGTCCGGTCTTGTCCGGTCTTGTCCGATCTTGTCTGGGTCTTGTCCGGTCTTGTCCGGTCTTGTCTGGGTCTTGTCCGGTCTTGTCCGGTCTTGTCTGGGTCTTGTCCGGTCTTGTCCGGTCTTGTCTGGGTCTTGTCCGGGTCTTGTCCGGTCTTGTCCGGGTCTTGTCCGGTCTTGTCCGGGTCTTGTCCGGTATTGTCCGGTCTTGTCCGGGTCTTGTCCGGTCTTGTCTGGGTCTTGTCCGGTCTTGTCCGGTCTTGTCTGGGTCTTGTCCGGTCTTGTCCGGTCTTGTCTGGGTCTTGTCCGGTCTTGTCTGGGTCTTGTCCGGTCTTGTCCGGTCTTGTCTGGGTCTTGTCCGGTCTTGTCCGGTCTTGTCTGGGTCTTGTCCGGTCTTGTCCGGTCTTGTCTGGGTCTTGTCCGGTCTTGTCCGGTCTTGTCTGGGTCTTGTCCGGTCTTGTCCGGTCTTGTCCGGTCTTGTCTGGGTCTTGTCCGGTCTTGTCTGGGTCTTGTCCGGTCTTGTCCGGTCTTGTCTGTGTCTTGTCCGGTCTTGTCCGGTCTTGTCCGGTCTTGTCTGGGTCTTGTCCGGTCTTGTCCGGTCTTGTCTGGGTCTTGTCCGGTCTTGTCCGGTCTTGTCTGGGTCTTGTCCGGTCTTGTCCGGTCTTGTCCGGTCTTGTCTGGGTCTTGTCCGGTCTTGTCTGGGTCTTGTCCGGTCTTGTCCGATCTTGTCTGGGTCTTGTCCGGTCTTGTCCGGTCTTGTCTGGGTCTTGTCCGGTCTTGTCCGGTCTTTTCTGGGTCTTGTCCGGTCTTGTCCGGTCTTGTCTGGGTCTTGTCCGGTCTTGTCCGGTCTTGTCTGGGTCTTGTCCGGTCTTGTCTGAGTCTTGTCCGGTCTTGTCCGGTCTTGTCTGGGTCTTGTCCGGTCTTTTTCGGTCTTGTCCGGTCTTGTCTGGTTCTTGTCCGGTCTTGTCCGGTCTTGTCCGGTGTTGTCTGGGTCTTGTCCGGTCTTGTCCGGTCTTGTCAGGGTCTTGTCCGGTCTTGTCCGGTCTTGTCTGGGTCTTGTCCGGTCTTGTCCGGTCTTGTCTGGGTCTTGTCCGGTCTTGTCCGGTCTTGTCTGGGTCTTGTCCGGTCTTGACTGGGTCTTGTCCGGTCTTGTCCGGTCTTGTCTTGTCTGGGTCTTGTCCGGTCTTGTCCGGTCTTGTCTGGGTCTTGTCCGCTCTTGTCTGGGTCTTGTCCGGTCTTGTCCGGTCTTGTCCGGTCTTGTCTGGGTCTTGTCCGGTCTTGTCCGGTCTTGTCCGGTCTTGTCTGGGTCTTGTCCGGTCTTGTCTGGGTTTTGTCCGGTCTTGTCCGGTCTTGTCTGGGTCTTGTCCGGTCTTGTCTGGTCTGGTCTTGTCCGGTGTTGTCTGGGTCTTGTCCGGTCTTGTCTGGGTCTTGTCCGGTCTTGTCCGGTCTTGTCCGATCTTGTCTGGGTCTTGTCCGGTCTTGTCCGGTCTTGTCAGGGTCTTGTTCGGTCTTGTCCGGTCTTGTCTGGGTCTTGTCCGGTCTTGTCCGGTCTTGTCTGGGTCTTGTCCGGTCTTGTCCGGTCTTGTCTGGTCTTGTCCGGGTCTTGTCCGGTCTTGTCTGGTTCTTGTCCGGTCTTGTCCGGTCTTGTCCGGTGTTGTCTGGGTCTTGTCCGGTCTTGTCCGGTCTTTTCTGGGTCTTGTCCGGTCTTGTCCGGTCTTGTCTGGGTCTTGTCCGGTCTTGTCCGGTCTTGTCTGGGTCTTGTCCGGTCTTGTCTGGGTCTTGTCCGGTCTTGTCCGGTCTTGTCTGGGTCTTGTCCGGTCTTTTTCGGTCTTGTCCGGTCTTGTCTGGTTCTTGTCCGGTCTTGTCCGGTCTTGTCCGGTGTTGTCTGGGTCTTGTCCGGTCTTGTCCGGTCTTGTCAGGGTCTTGTCCGGTCTTGTCCTGTCTTGTCTGGGTCTTGTCCGGTCTTGTCCGGTCTTGTCTGGGTCTTGTCCGGTCTTGTCCGGTCTTGTCTGGGTCTTGTCCGGTCTTGACTGGGTCTTGTCCGGTCTTGTCCGGTCTTGTCTTGTCTGGGTCTTGTCCGGTCTTGTCCGGTCTTGTCTGGGTCTTGTCCGGTCTTGTCTGGGTCTTGTCCGGTCTTGTCCGGTCTTGTCCGGTCTTGTCTGGGTCTTGTCCGGTCTTGTCCGGTCTTGTCTGGGTCTTGTCCGGTCTTGTCTGGGTTTTGTCCGGTCTTGTCCGGTCTTGTCTGGGTCTTGTCCGGTCTTGTCTGGTCTGGTCTTGTCCGGTGTTGTCTGGGTCTTGTCCGGTCTTGTCTGGGTCTTGTCCGGTCTTGTCCGGTCTTGTCCGATCTTGTCTGGGTCTTGTCCGGTCTTGTCCGGTCTTGTCTGGGTCTTGTTCGGTCTTGTCCGGTCTTGTCTGGGTCTTGTCCGGTCTTGTCCGGTCTTGTCTGGGTCTTGTCTGGTCTTGTCCGGGTCTTGTCCGGTCTTGTCCGGTCTTGTCTGGGTCTTGTCCGGTCTTGTCCGGTCTTGTCTGGGTCTTGTCCGGGTCTGGTCCGGTCTTGTCCGGTCTTGTCTGGGTCTTGTCCGGTCTTGTCCGGTCTTGTCTGGGTCTCGTCCGGTCTTGTCCGGTCTTGTCTGGGTCTCGTCCGGTCTTGTCCGGTCTTGTCCGGTCTTGTCCGGTCTTGTCTGGGTCTCGTCCGGTCTTGTCCGGTCTTGTCTGGGTCTCGTCCGGTCTTGTCCGGTCTTGTCTGGGTCTTGTCCGGTCTTGTCCGGTCTTGTCTGGGTCTCGTCCGGTCTTGTCCGGTCTTGTCTGGGTCTCGTCCGGTCTTGTCCGGTCTTGTCCGGTCTTGTCTGGGTCTCGTCCGGTCTTGTCCGGTCTTGTCTGGGACTCGTCCGGTCTTGTCCGGTCTTGTCTGGGTTTCGTCCGGTCTTGTCCGGTCTTGTCTGGGTCTCGTCCGGTCTTGTCCGGTCTTGTCTGGGTCTCGTCCGGTCTTGTCCGGTCTTGTCTGGGTCTCGTCCGTTCTTGTCCGGTCTTGTCTGGGTCTCGTCCGGTCTTGTCCGGTCTTGTCTGGGTCTCGTCCGGTCTTGTCCGGTCTTGTCTGGGTCTCGTCCGGTCTTGTCCGGTCTTGTCCGGTCTTGTCTGGGTCTTGTCCGGTCTTGTCCGGTCTTGTCTGGGTCTTGTCCGGTCTTGTCCGGTCTTGTCTGCGTCTTGTCCGGTCTTGTCCGTTCTTGTCTGTGTCTTGTCCGGTCTTGTCCGGTCTTGTCCGGTCTTGTCTGGGTCTTGTCCGGTCTTGTCTGCGTCTTGTCCGGTCTTGTCCGGTCTTGTCCGGTCTTGTCTGGTTCTTGTCCGGTCTTGTCCGGTCTTGTCTGGGTCTCGTCCGGTCTTGTCCGGTCTTGTCCGATCTTGTCCGATCTTGTCTGGGTCTTGTCCGGTCTTGTCCGGTCTTGTCTGGGTCTTGTCCGGTCTTGTCCGGTCTTGTCTGGGTCTTGTCCGGTCTTGTCCGGTCTTGTCTGGGTCTTGTCCGGTCTTGTCCGGTCTTGTCTGGGTCTTGTCCGGTCTTGTCCGGTCTTGTTTGGGTCTTGTCCGGTCTTGTCTGGGTCTTGACCGGTCTTGTCCGGTCTTGTCTGGGTCTTGTCCGGTCTTTTCCTGTCTTGTCTGGGTCTTGTCCGGTCTTGTCCGGTCTTGTCTGGGTCTTGTCCGGTCTTGTCCGGTCTTGTATGGGTCTTGTCCGGTCTTGTCCGGTCTTGTCTGGGTCTTGTCCGGTCTTGTCCGGTCTTGTCCGGTGTTGTCTGGGTCTTGTCCGGTCTTGTCTGGGTCTTGTCCGGTCTTGTCCGGTCTTGTCCGATCTTGTCTGGGTCTTGTCCGGTCTTGTCTGCGTCTTGTCCGGTCTTGTCCGGTCTTGTCTGGGTCTTGTCCGGTCTTGTCCGGTCTTGTCTGGGTCTTGTCCGGTCTTGTCCGGTCTTGTCTGGTTCTTGTCCGGTCTTGTCCGGTCTTGTCCGGTCTTGTCTGGGTCTTGTCCGGTCTTGTCCGGTCTTGTCTGGGTCTTGTCCGGTCTTGTCCGGTCTTGTCTGGGTCTTGTCCGGTCTTGTCCGGTCTTGTATGGGTCTTGTCCGGTCTTGTCTGGGTCTTGTCCGGTCTTGTCCGGTCTTGTCTGGGTCTTGTCCGGTCTTGTCCGGGTCTTGTCCGGTCTTGTCCGGTCTTGTCTGGGTCTTGTCCGGTCTTGTCCGGTCTTGTCTGGGTCTTGTCCGGTCTTGTCCGGTCTTGTCTGGGTCTTGTCCGGTCTTGTCCGGTCTTGCCTGGGTCTTGTCCGGTCTTGTCCGGTCTTGTCTGGGTCTTGTCCGGTCTTGTCCGGTCTTCTCCGGGTCTTGTCCGGTCTTGTCCGGTCTTGTCTGGGTCTTGTCCGGTCTTGTCCGGTCTCGTCCGGTCTCGTCTGTGTCTTGTCCGGTCTTGTCCGGTCTTGTCTGGGTCTTGTCCTGTCTTGTCCGGTCTTGTCTGGGTCTTGTCCGGTCTTGTCCGGTCTTGTCAGGGTCTTGTCCGGTCTTGTCCGGTCTTGTCTGGTTCTTGTCCGGTCTTGTCCGGTCTTGTCTGTGTCTTGTCCGGTCTTGTCCGGTCTTGTCCGGTCTTGTCTGGGTCTTGTCCGGTCTTGTCCGGTCTTGTCTGGGTCTTGTCCGGTCTTGTCTGGGTCTTGTCCGGTCTTGTCCGGTCTTGTCTGGGTCTTGTCCGGTCTTTTCCGGTCTTGTCTGGGTCTTGTCCGGTCTTGTCCGGTCTTGTCTGGGTCTTGTCCGGTCTTGTCTGGG
The DNA here is from genome assembly GCF_053455715.1 of Rhinoraja longicauda. NCBI lineage: Eukaryota > Metazoa > Chordata > Chondrichthyes > Rajiformes > Arhynchobatidae > Rhinoraja > Rhinoraja longicauda. The sequence goes on from NW_027601425.1 coordinate 86,490, forward strand.
TTTTGTCCGGTCTTGTCCGGTCTTGTCTGGGTCTTGTCCGGTCTTGTCTGGTCTGGTCTTGTCCGGTGTTGTCTGGGTCTTGCCCGGTCTTGTCTGGGTCTTGTCCGGTCTTGTCCGGTCTTGTCCGATCTTGTCTGGGTCTTGTCCGGTCTTGTCCGGTCTTGTCTGGGTCTTGTCCGGTCTTGTCCGGTCTTGTCTGGGTCTTGTCCGGTCTTGTCCGGTCTTGTCTGGGTCTTGTCCGGTCTTGTCCGGGCTTGTCCGGTCTTGTCCGTGTCTTGTCCGGTCTTGTCTGGGTCATGTCCGGTCTTGTCCGGTCTTGTCTGGGTCTTGTCCGGGTCTGGTCCGGTCTTGTCCGGTCTTGTCTGGGTCTTGTCCGGTCTTGTCCGGTCTTGTCTGGGTCTCGTCCGGTCTTGTCCGGTCTTGTCTGGGTCTCGTCCGGTCTTGTCCGGTCTTGTCCGGTCTTGTCCGGTCTTGTCCGATCTTGTCTGGGTCTTGTCCGGTCTTGTCCGGTCTTGTCTGGGTCTTGTTCGGTCTTGTCCGGTCTTGTCTGGGTCTTGTCCGGTCTTGTCCGGTCTTGTCTGGGTCTTGTCCGGTCTTGTCCGGTCTTGTCTGGTCTTGTCCGGGTCTTGTCCGGTCTTGTCCGGTCTTGTCTGGGTCTTGTCCGGTCTTGTCCGGTCTTGTCTGGGTCTTGTCCGGGTCTGGTCCGGTCTTGTCCGGTCTTGTCTGGGTCTTGTCCGGTCTTGTCCGGTCTTGTCTGGGTCTCGTCCGGTCTTGTCCGGTCTTGTCTGGGTCTCGTCCGGTCTTGTCCGGTCTTGTCCGGTCTTGTCTGGGTCTCGTCCGGTCTTGTCCGGTCTTGTCTGGGTCTCGTCCGTTCTTGTCCGGTCTTGTCTGGGTCTCGTCCGGTCTTGTCCGGTCTTGTCCGGTCTTGTCCGGTCTTGTCTGGTTCTTGTCCGGTCTTGTCCGGTCTTGTCTGGGTCTCGTCCGGTCTTGTCCGGTCTTGTCCGATCTTGTCCGATCTTGTCTGGGTCTTGTCCGGTCTTGTCCGGTCTTGTCTGGGTCTTGTCCGGTCTTGTCCGGTCTTGTCTGGGTCTTGTCCGGTCTTGTCCGGTCTTGTCTGGGTCTTGTCCGGTCTTGTCCGGTCTTGTCTGGGTCTTGTCCGGTCTTGTCCGGTCTTGTCTGGGTCTTGTCCGGTCTTGTCCGGTCTTGTTTGGGTCTTGTCCGGTCTTGTCTGGGTCTTGACCGGTCTTGTCCGGTCTTGTCTGGGTCTTGTCCGGTCTTTTCCTGTCTTGTCTGGGTCTTGTCCGGTCTTGTCCGGTCTTGTCTGGGTCTTGTCCGGTCTTGTCCGGTCTTGTATGGGTCTTGTCCGGTCTTGTCCGGTCTTGTCTGGGTCTTGTCCGGTCTTGTCCGGTCTTGTCCGGTGTTGTCTGGGTCTTGTCCGGTCTTGTCTGGGTCTTGTCCGGTCTTGTCCGGTCTTGTCCGATCTTGTCTGGGTCTTGTCCGGTCTTGTCTGGGTCTTGTCCGGTCTTGTCCGGTCTTGTCTGGGTCTTGTCCGGTCTTGTCCGGTCTTGTCTGGGTCTTGTCCGGTCTTGTCCGGTCTTGTCTGGTTCTTGTCCGGTCTTGTCCGGTCTTGTCCGGTCTTGTCTGGGTCTTGTCCGGTCTTGTCCGGTCTTGTCTGGGTCTTGTCCGGTCTTGTCCGGTCTTGTCTGGGTCTTGTCCGGTCTTGTCCGGTCTTGTATGGGTCTTGTCCGGTCTTGTCTGGGTCTTGTCCGGTCTTGTCCGGTCTTGTCTGGGTCTTGTCCGGTCTTGTCCGGGTCTTGTCCGGTCTTGTCCGGTCTTGTCTGGGTCTTGTCCGGTCTTGTCCGGTCTTGTCTGGGTCTTGTCCGGTCTTGTCCGGTCTTGTCTGGGTCTTGTCCGGTCTTGTCCGGTCTTGCCTGGGTCTTGTCCGGTCTTGTCCGGTCTTGTCTGGGTCTTGTCCGGTCTTGTCCGGTCTTCTCCGGGTCTTGTCCGGTCTTGTCCGGTCTTGTCTGGGTCTTGTCCGGTCTTGTCCGGTCTCGTCTGTGTCTTGTCCGGTCTTGTCCGGTCTTGTCTGGGTCTTGTCCTGTCTTGTCCGGTCTTGTCTGGGTCTTGTCCGGTCTTGTCCGGTCTTGTCAGGGTCTTGTCCGGTCTTGTCCGGTCTTGTCTGGTTCTTGTCCGGTCTTGTCCGGTCTTGTCTGTGTCTTGTCCGGTCTTGTCCGGTCTTGTCCGGTCTTGTCTGGGTCTTGTCCGGTCTTGTCCGGTCTTGTCTGGGTCTTGTCCGGTCTTGTCTGGGTCTTGTCCGGTCTTGTCCGGTCTTGTCTGGGTCTTGTCCGGTCTTTTCCGGTCTTGTCTGGGTCTTGTCCGGTCTTGTCCGGTCTTGTCTGGGTCTTGTCCGGTCTTGTCTGGGTTTTGTCCGGTCTTGTCCGGTCTTGTCTGGGTCTTGTCCGGTCTTGTCTGGTCTGGTCTTGTCCGGTGTTGTCTGGGTCTTGCCCGGTCTTGTCTGGGTCTTGTCCGGTCTTGTCCGGTCTTGTCCGATCTTGTCTGGGTCTTGTCCGGTCTTGTCCGGTCTTGTCTGGGTCTTGTCCGGTCTTGTCCGGTCTTGTCTGGGTCTTGTCCGGTCTTGTCCGGTCTTGTCTGGGTCTTGTCCGGTCTTGTCCGGGCTTGTCCGGTCTTGTCCGTGTCTTGTCCGGTCTTGTCTGGGTCATGTCCGGTCTTGTCCGGTCTTGTCTGGGTCTTGTCCGGGTCTGGTCCGGTCTTGTCCGGTCTTGTCTGGGTCTTGTCCGGTCTTGTCCGGTCTTGTCTGGGTCTCGTCCGGTCTTGTCCGGTCTTGTCTGGGTCTCGTCCGGTCTTGTCCGGTCTTGTCCGGTCTTGTCCGGTCTTGTCCGATCTTGTCTGGGTCTTGTCCGGTCTTGTCCGGTCTTGTCTGGGTCTTGTTCGGTCTTGTCCGGTCTTGTCTGGGTCTTGTCCGGTCTTGTCCGGTCTTGTCTGGGTCTTGTCCGGTCTTGTCCGGTCTTGTCTGGTCTTGTCCGGGTCTTGTCCGGTCTTGTCCGGTCTTGTCTGGGTCTTGTCCGGTCTTGTCCGGTCTTGTCTGGGTCTTGTCCGGGTCTGGTCCGGTCTTGTCCGGTCTTGTCTGGGTCTTGTCCGGTCTTGTCCGGTCTTGTCTGGGTCTCGTCCGGTCTTGTCCGGTCTTGTCTGGGTCTCGTCCGGTCTTGTCCGGTCTTGTCCGGTCTTGTCCGGTCTTGTCTGGGTCTCGTCCGGTCTTGTCCGGTCTTGTCTGGGTCTCGTCCGGTCTTGTCCGGTCTTGTCTGGGTCTTGTCCGGTCTTGTCCGGTCTTGTCTGGGTCTCGTCCGGTCTTGTCCGGTCTTGTCTGGGTCTCGTCCGGTCTTGTCCGGTCTTGTCCGGTCTTGTCTGGGTCTCGTCCGGTCTTGTCCGGTCTTGTCTGGGACTCGTCCGGTCTTGTCCGGTCTTGTCTGGGTTTCGTCCGGTCTTGTCCGGTCTTGTCTGGGTCTCGTCCGGTCTTGTCCGGTCTTGTCTAGGTCTCGTCCGGTCTTGTCCGGTCTTGTCTGGGTCTCGTCCGTTCTTGTCCGGTCTTGTCTGGGTCTCGTCCGGTCTTGTCCGGTCTTGTCTGGGTCTCGTCCGGTCTTGTCCGGTCTTGTCTGGGTCTCGTCCGGTCTTGTCCGGTCTTGTCCGGTCTTGTCTGGGTCTTGTCCGGTCTTGTCCGGTCTTGTCTGGGTCTTGTCCGGTCTTGTCCGGTCTTGTCTGGGTCTTGTCCGGTCTTGTCCGTTCTTGTCTGTGTCTTGTCCGGTCTTGTCCGGTCTTGTCCGGTCTTGTCTGGGTCTTGTCCGGTCTTGTCTGCGTCTTGTCCGGTCTTGTCCGGTCTTGTCCGGTCTTGTCTGGTTCTTGTCCGGTCTTGTCCGGTCTTGTCTGGGTCTCGTCCGGTCTTGTCCGGTCTTGTCCGATCTTGTCCGATCTTGTCTGGGTCTTGTCCGGTCTTGTCCGGTCTTGTCTGGGTCTTGTCCGGTCTTGTCCGGTCTTGTCTGGGTCTTGTCCGGTCTTGTCCGGTCTTGTCTGGGTCTTGTCCGGTCTTGTCCGGTCTTGTCTGGGTCTTGTCCGGTCTTGTCCGGTCTTGTTTGGGTCTTGTCCGGTCTTGTCTGGGTCTTGACCGGTCTTGTCCGGTCTTGTCTGGGTCTTGTCCGGTCTTTTCCTGTCTTGTCTGGGTCTTGTCCGGTCTTGTCCGGTCTTGTCTGGGTCTTGTCCGGTCTTGTCCGGTCTTGTATGGGTCTTGTCCGGTCTTGTCCGGTCTTGTCTGGGTCTTGTCCGGTCTTGTCCGGTCTTGTCCGGTGTTGTCTGGGTCTTGTCCGGTCTTGTCTGGGTCTTGTCCGGTCTTGTCCGGTCTTGTCCGATCTTGTCTGGGTCTTGTCCGGTCTTGTCTGGGTCTTGTCCGGTCTTGTCCGGTCTTGTTTGGGTCTTGTCCGGTCTTGTCTGGGTCTTGACCGGTCTTGTCCGGTCTTGTCTGGGTCTTGTCCGGTCTTTTCCTGTCTTGTCTGGGTCTTGTCCGGTCTTGTCCGGTCTTGTCTGGGTCTTGTCCGGTCTTGTCCGGTCTTGTATGGGTCTTGTCCGGTCTTGTCCGGTCTTGTCTGGGTCTTGTCCGGTCTTGTCCGGTCTTGTCCGGTGTTGTCTGGGTCTTGTCCGGTCTTGTCTGGGTCTTGTCCGGTCTTGTCCGGTCTTGTCCGATCTTGTCTGGGTCTTGTCCGGTCTTGTCTGGGTCTTGTCCGGTCTTGTCCGGTCTTGTCTGGGTCTTGTGCGGTCTTGTCCGGTCTTGTCTGGGTCTTGTCCGGTCTTGTCCGGTCTTGTCTGGTTCTTGTCCGGTCTTGTCCGGTCTTGTCCGGTCTTGTTTGGGTCTTGTCCGGTCTTGTCTGGGTCTTGACCGGTCTTGTCCGGTCTTGTCTGGGTCTTGTCCGGTCTTTTCCTGTCTTGTCTGGGTCTTGTCCGGTCTTGTCCGGTCTTGTCTGGGTCTTGTCCGGTCTTGTCCGGTCTTGTATGGGTCTTGTCCGGTCTTGTCCGGTCTTGTCTGGGTCTTGTCCGGTCTTGTCCGGTCTTGTCCGGTGTTGTCTGGGTCTTGTCCGGTCTTGTCTGGGTCTTGTCCGGTCTTGTCCGGTCTTGTCCGATCTTGTCTGGGTCTTGTCCGGTCTTGTCTGGGTCTTGTCCGGTCTTGTCCGGTCTTGTCCGGTCTTGTCCGGTCTTGTCTGGGTCTTGTCCGGTCTTGTCCGGTCTTGTCTGGGTCTTGTCCGGTCTTGTCCGGTCTTGTCTGGGTCTTGTCCGGTCTTGTCCGTTCTTGTCTGTGTCTTGTCCGGTCTTGTCCGGTCTTGTCCGGTCTTGTCTGGGTCTTGTCCGGTCTTGTCTGCGTCTTGTCCGGTCTTGTCCGGTCTTGTCCGGTTTGTCTGGTTCTTGTCCGGTCTTGTCCGGTCTTGTCTGGGTCTCGTCCGGTCTTGTCCGGTCTTGTCCGATCTTGTCCGATCTTGTCTGGGTCTTGTCCGGTCTTGTCCGGTCTTGTCTGGGTCTTGTCCGGTCTTGTCCGGTCTTGTCTGGGTCTTGTCCGGTCTTGTCCGGTCTTGTCTGGGTCTTGTCCGGTCTTGTCCGGTCTTGTCTGGGTCTTGTCCGGTCTTGTCCGGTCTTGTTTGGGTCTTGTCCGGTCTTGTCTGGGTCTTGACCGGTCTTGTCCGGTCTTGTCTGGGTCTTGTCCGGTCTTTTCCTGTCTTGTCTGGGTCTTGTCCGGTCTTGTCCGGTCTTGTCTGGGTCTTGTCCGGTCTTGTCCGGTCTTGTATGGGTCTTGTCCGGTCTTGTCCGGTCTTGTCTGGGTCTTGTCCGGTCTTGTCCGGTCTTGTCCGGTGTTGTCTGGGTCTTGTCCGGTCTTGTCTGGGTCTTGTCCGGTCTTGTCCGGTCTTGTCCGATCTTGTCTGGGTCTTGTCCGGTCTTGTCTGGGTCTTGTCCGGTCTTGTCCGGTCTTGTTTGGGTCTTGTCCGGTCTTGTCTGGGTCTTGACCGGTCTTGTCCGGTCTTGTCTGGGTCTTGTCCGGTCTTTTCCTGTCTTGTCTGGGTCTTGTCCGGTCTTGTCCGGTCTTGTCTGGGTCTTGTCCGGTCTTGTCCGGTCTTGTATGGGTCTTGTCCGGTCTTGTCCGGTCTTGTCTGGGTCTTGTCCGGTCTTGTCCGGTCTTGTCCGGTGTTGTCTGGGTCTTGTCCGGTCTTGTCTGGGTCTTGTCCGGTCTTGTCCGGTCTTGTCCGATCTTGTCTGGGTCTTGTCCGGTCTTGTCTGGGTCTTGTCCGGTCTTGTCCGGTCTTGTCCGGTCTTGTCCGGTCTTGTCTGGGTCTTGTCCGGTCTTGTCCGGTCTTGTCTGGGTCTTGTCCGGTCTTGTCCGGTCTTGTCTGGGTCTTGTCCGGTCTTGTCCGTTCTTGTCTGTGTCTTGTCCGGTCTTGTCCGGTCTTGTCCGGTCTTGTCTGGGTCTTGTCCGGTCTTGTCTGCGTCTTGTCCGGTCTTGTCCGGTCTTGTCCGGTCTTGTCTGGTTCTTGTCCGGTCTTGTCCGGTCTTGTCTGGGTCTCGTCCGGTCTTGTCCGGTCTTGTCCGATCTTGTCCGATCTTGTCTGGGTCTTGTCCGGTCTTGTCCGGTCTTGTCTGGGTCTTGTCCGGTCTTGTCCGGTCTTGTCTGGGTCTTGTCCGGTCTTGTCCGGTCTTGTCTGGGTCTTGTCCGGTCTTGTCCGGTCTTGTCTGGGTCTTGTCCGGTCTTGTCCGGTCTTGTTTGGGTCTTGTCCGGTCTTGTCTGGGTCTTGACCGGTCTTGTCCGGTCTTGTCTGGGTCTTGTCCGGTCTTTTCCTGTCTTGTCTGGGTCTTGTCCGGTCTTGTCCGGTCTTGTCTGGGTCTTGTCCGGTCTTGTCCGGTCTTGTATGGGTCTTGTCCGGTCTTGTCCGGTCTTGTCTGGGTCTTGTCCGGTCTTGTCCGGTCTTGTCCGGTGTTGTCTGGGTCTTGTCCGGTCTTGTCTGGGTCTTGTCCGGTCTTGTCCGGTCTTGTCCGATCTTGTCTGGGTCTTGTCCGGTCTTGTCTGGGTCTTGTCCGGTCTTGTCCGGTCTTGTTTGGGTCTTGTCCGGTCTTGTCTGGGTCTTGACCGGTCTTGTCCGGTCTTGTCTGGGTCTTGTCCGGTCTTTTCCTGTCTTGTCTGGGTCTTGTCCGGTCTTGTCCGGTCTTGTCTGGGTCTTGTCCGGTCTTGTCCGGTCTTGTATGGGTCTTGTCCGGTCTTGTCCGGTCTTGTCTGGGTCTTGTCCGGTCTTGTCCGGTCTTGTCCGGTGTTGTCTGGGTCTTGTCCGGTCTTGTCTGGGTCTTGTCCGGTCTTGTCCGGTCTTGTCCGATCTTGTCTGGGTCTTGTCCGGTCTTTTCTGGGTCTTGTCCGGTCTTGTCCGGTCTTGTCTGGGTCTTGTGCGGTCTTGTCCGGTCTTGTCTGGGTCTTGTCCGGTCTTGTCCGGTCTTGTCTGGTTCTTGTCCGGTCTTGTCCGGTCTTGTCCGGTCTTGTTTGGGTCTTGTCCGGTCTTGTCTGGGTCTTGACCGGTCTTGTCCGGTCTTGTCTGGGTCTTGTCCGGTCTTTTCCTGTCTTGTCTGGGTCTTGTCCGGTCTTGTCCGGTCTTGTCTGGGTCTTGTCCGGTCTTGTCCGGTCTTGTATGGGTCTTGTCCGGTCTTGTCCGGTCTTGTCTGGGTCTTGTCCGGTCTTGTCCGGTCTTGTCCGGTGTTGTCTGGGTCTTGTCCGGTCTTGTCTGGGTCTTGTCCGGTCTTGTCCGGTCTTGTCCGATCTTGTCTGGGTCTTGTCCGGTCTTGTCTGGGTCTTGTCCGGTCTTGTCCGGTCTTGTCTGGGTCTTGTGCGGTCTTGTCCGGTCTTGTCTGGGTCTTGTCCGGTCTTGTCCGGTCTTGTCCGGTCTTGTCCGGTCTTGTCCGGTCTTGTCTGGGTCTTGTCCGGTCTTGTCCGGTCTTGTCTGGGTCTTGTCCGGTCTTGTCCGGTCTTGTCTGGGTCTTGTCCGGTCTTGTCCGGTCTTGTATTGGTCTTGTCCGGTCTTGTCTGGGTCTTGTCCGGTCTTGTCCGGTCTTGTCTGGGTCTTGTCCGGTCTTGTCCGGGTCTTGTCCGGTCTTGTCCAGTCTTGTCTGGGTCTTGTCCGGTCTTGTCCGGTCTTGTCTGGGTCTTGTCCGGTCTTGTCCGGTCTTGTCTGGGTCTTGTGCGGTCTTGTCCGGTCTTGTCTGGGTCTTGTCCGGTCTTGTCCGGTCTTGTCCGGTCTTGTCCGGTCTTGTCCGGTCTTGTCTGGGTCTTGTCCGGTCTTGTCCGGTCTTGTCTGGGTCTTGTCCGGTCTTGTCCGGTCTTGTCTGGGTCTTGTCCGGTCTTGTCCGGTCTTGTATGGGTCTTGTCCGGTCTTGTCTGGGTCTTGTCCGGTCTTGTCCGGTCTTGTCTGGGTCTTGTCCGGTCTTGTCCGGGTCTTGTCCGGTCTTGTCCGGTCTTGTCTGGGTCTTGTCCGGTCTTGTCCGGTCTTGTCTGGGTCTTGTCCGGTCTTGTCCGGTCTTGTCTGGGTCTTGTCCGGTCTTGTCCGGTCTTGCCTGGGTCTTGTCCGGTCTTGTCCGGTCTTGTCTGGGTCTTGTCCGGTCTTGTCCGGTCTTCTCCGGGTCTTGTCCGGTCTTGTCCGGTCTTGTCTGGGTCTTGTCCGGTCTTGTCCGGTCTCGTCTGTGTCTTGTCCGGTCTTGTCCGGTCTTGTCTGGGTCTTGTCCTGTCTTGTCCGGTCTTGTCTGGGTCTTGTCCGGTCTTGTCCGGTCTTGTCAGGGTCTTGTCCGGTCTTGTCCGGTCTTGTCTGGTTCTTGTCCGGTCTTGTCCGGTCTTGTCTGTGTCTTGTCCGGTCTTGTCCGGTCTTGTCCGGTCTTGTCTGGGTCTTGTCCGGTCTTGTCCGGTCTTGTCCGGTCTTGTCTGGGTCTTGTCCGGTCTTGTCTGGGTCTTGTCCGGTCTTGTCCGGTCTTGTCTGGGTCTTGTCCGGTCTTTTCCGGTCTTGTCTGGGTCTTGTCCGGTCTTGTCCGGTCTTGTCTGGGTCTTGTCCGGTCTTGTCTGGGTTTTGTCCGGTCTTGTCCGGTCTTGTCTGGGTCTTGTCCGGTCTTGTCTGGTCTGGTCTTGTCCGGTGTTGTCTGGGTCTTGCCCGGTCTTGTCTGGGTCTTGTCCGGTCTTGTCCGGTCTTGTCCGGTCTTGTCTGGGTCTTGTCCGGTCTTGTCCGGTCTTGTCTGGGTCTTGTCCGGTCTTGTCCGGTCTTGTCTGGGTCTTGTCCGGTCTTGTCCGGTCTTGTATGGGTCTTGTCCGGTCTTGTCTGGGTCTTGTCCGGTCTTGTCCGGTCTTGTCTGGGTCTTGTCCGGTCTTGTCCGGGTCTTGTCCGGTCTTGTCCGGTCTTGTCTGGTTCTTGTCCGGTCTTGTCCGGTCTTGTCTGGGTCTTGTCCGGTCTTGTCTGGGTCTTGTCCGGTCTTGTCCGGTCTTGTCTGGGTCTTGTCCGGTCTTGTCCGGTCTTGCCTGGGTCTTGTCCGGTCTTGTCCGGTCTTGTCTGGGTCTTGTCCGGTCTTGTCCGGTCTTCTCCGGGTCTTGTCCGGTCTTGTCCGGTCTTGTCTGGGTCTTGTCCGGTCTTGTCCGGTCTCGTCTGTGTCTTGTCCGGTCTTGTCCGGTCTTGTCTGGGTCTTGTCCTGTCTTGTCCGGTCTTGTCTGGGTCTTGTGCGGTCTTGTCCGGTCTTGTCAGGGTCTTGTCCGGTCTTGTCCGGTCTTGTCTGGTTCTTGTCCGGTCTTGTCCGGTCTTGTCTGTGTCTTGTCCGGTCTTGTCCGGTCTTGTCCGGTCTTGTCTGGGTCTTGTCCGGTCTTGTCCGGGTCTTGTCCGGTCTTGTCCGGTCTTGTCTGGGTCTTGTCCGGTCTTGTCCGGTCTTGTCTGGGTCTTGTCCGGTCTTGTCCGGTCTTGTCTGGGTCTTGTCCGGTCTTGTCCGGTCTTGCCTGGGTCTTGTCCGGTCTTGTCCGGTCTTGTCTGGGTCTTGTCCGGTCTTGTCCGGTCTTCTCCGGGTCTTGTCCGGTCTTGTCCGGTCTTGTCTGGGTCTTGTCCGGTCTTGTCCGGTCTCGTCTGTGTCTTGTCCGGTCTTGTCCGGTCTTGTCTGGGTCTTGTCCTGTCTTGTCCGGTCTTGTCTGGGTCTTGTCCGGTCTTGTCCGGTCTTGTCAGGGTCTTGTCCGGTCTTGTCCGGTCTTGTCTGGTTCTTGTCCGGTCTTGTCCGGTCTTGTCTGTGTCTTGTCCGGTCTTGTCCGGTCTTGTCCGGTCTTGTCTGGGTCTTGTCCGGTCTTGTCCGGTCTTGTCCGGTCTTGTCTGGGTCTTGTCCGGTCTTGTCTGGGTCTTGTCCGGTCTTGTCCGGTCTTGTCTGGGTCTTGTCCGGTCTTTTCCGGTCTTGTCTGGGTCTTGTCCGGTCTTGTCCGGTCTTGTCTGGGTCTTGTCCGGTCTTGTCTGGGTTTTGTCCGGTCTTGTCCGGTCTTGTCTGGGTCTTGTCCGGTCTTGTCTGGTCTGGTCTTGTCCGGTGTTGTCTGGGTCTTGCCCGGTCTTGTCTGGGTCTTGTCCGGTCTTGTCCGGTCTTGTCCGGTCTTGTCTGGGTCTTGTCCGGTCTTGTCCGGTCTTGTCTGGGTCTTGTCCGGTCTTGTCCGGTCTTGTCTGGGTCTTGTCCGGTCTTGTCCGGTCTTGTATGGGTCTTGTCCGGTCTTGTCTGGGTCTTGTCCGGTCTTGTCCGGTCTTGTCTGGGTCTTGTCCGGTCTTGTCCGGGTCTTGTCCGGTCTTGTCCGGTCTTGTCTGGTTCTTGTCCGGTCTTGTCCGGTCTTGTCTGGGTCTTGTCCGGTCTTGTCCGGTCTTGTCTGGGTCTTGTCCGGTCTTGTCCGGTCTTGCCTGGGTCTTGTCCGGTCTTGTCCGGTCTTGTCTGGGTCTTGTCCGGTCTTGTCCGGTCTTCTCCGGGTCTTGTCCGGTCTTGTCCGGTCTTGTCTGGGTCTTGTCCGGTCTTGTCCGGTCTCGTCTGTGTCTTGTCCGGTCTTGTCCGGTCTTGTCTGGGTCTTGTCCTGTCTTGTCCGGTCTTGTCTGGGTCTTGTCCGGTCTTGTCCGGTCTTGTCAGGATCTTGTCCGGTCTTGTCCGGTCTTGTCTGGTTCTTGTCCGGTCTTGTCCGGTCTTGTCTGTGTCTTGTCCGGTCTTGTCCGGTCTTGTCCGGTCTTGTCTGGGTCTTGTCCGGTCTTGTCCGGTCTTGTCCGGTCTTGTCTGGGTCTTGTCCGGTCTTGTCTGGGTCTTGTCCGGTCTTGTCCGGTCTTGTCTGGGTCTTGTCCGGTCTTTTCCGGTCTTGTCTGGGTCTTGTCCGGTCTTGTCCGGTCTTGTCTGGGTCTTGTCCGGTCTTGTCTGGGTTTTGTCCGGTCTTGTCCGGTCTTGTCTGGGTCTTGTCCGGTCTTGTCTGGTCTGGTCTTGTCCGGTGTTGTCTGGGTCTTGCCCGGTCTTGTCTGGGTCTTGTCCGGTCTTGTCCGGTCTTGTCCGATCTTGTCTGGGTCTTGTCCGGTCTTGTCCGGTCTTGTCTGGGTCTTGTCCGGTCTTGTCCGGTCTTGTCTGGGTCTTGTCCGGTCTTGTCCGGTCTTGTCTGGGTCTTGTCCGGTCTTGTCCGGGCTTGTCCGGTCTTGTCCGTGTCTTGTCCGGTCTTGTCTGGGTCTTGTCCGGTCTTGTCCGGTCTTGTCTGGGTCTTGTCCGGGTCTGGTCCGGTCTTGTCCGGTCTTGTCTGGGTCTTGTCCGGTCTTGTCCGGTCTTGTCTGGGTCTCGTCCGGTCTTGTCCGGTCTTGTCTGGGTCTCGTCCGGTCTTGTCCGGTCTTGTCCGGTCTTGTCCGGTCTTGTCTGGGTCTCGTCCGGTCTTGTCCGGTCTTGTCTGGGTCTCGTCCGGTCTTGTCCGGTCTTGTCTGGGTCTTGTCCGGTCTTGTCCGGTCTTGTCTGGGTCTCTTCCGGTCTTGTCCGGTCTTGTCTGGGTCTCGTCCGGTCTTGTCCAGTCTTGTCTGGGTCTCGTCCGGTCTTGTCCGGTCTTGTCTGGGACTCGTCCGGTGTTGTCCGGTCTTGTCTGGGTTTCGTCCGGTCTTGTCCGGTCTTGTCTGGGTCTCGTCCGGTCTTGTCCGGTCTTGTCCGGTCTTGTCTGGGTCTCGTCCGGTCTTGTCCGGTCTTGTCTGGGTCTCGTCCGGTCTTGTCCGGTCTTGTCTGGGTCTCGTCCGGTCTTGTCCGGTCTTGTCTGGGTCTCGTCCGGTCTTGTCCGGTCTTGTCTGGGTCTCGTCCGGTCTTGTCCGGTCTTGTCCGGTCTTGTCTGGGTCTTGTCCGGTCTTGTCCGGTCTTGTCTGGGTCTTGTCCGGTCTTGTCCGGTCTTGTCTGGGTCTTGTCCGGTCTTGTCCGGTCTTGTCTGGGTCTTGTCCGGTCTTGTCCGGTCTTGTCTGTGTCTTGTCCGGGTCTTGTCCGGTCTTGTCTGCGTCTTGTCCGGTCTTGTCCGGTCTTGTCCGGTCTTGTCTGGTTCTTGTCCGGTCTTGTCCGGTCTAGTCCGGTCTTGTCTGGGTCTCGTCCGGTCTTGTCCGGTCTTGTCCGATCTTGTCCGATCTTGTCTGGGTCTTGTCCGGTCTTGTCCGGGCTTGTCTGGGTCTTGTCCGGTCTTGTCCGGTCTTGTCTGGGTCTTGTCCGGTCTTGTCCGGTCTTGTCTGGGTCTTGTCCGGTCTTGTCCGGTCTTGTCTGGGTCTTGTCCGGTCTTGTCCGGTCTTGTTTGGGTCTTGTCCGGTCTTGTCTGGTCTTGACCGGTCTTGTCCGGTCTTGTCTGGGTCTTGTCCGGTCTTTTCCGGTCTTGTCTGGGTCTTGTCCGGTCTTGTCCGGTCTTGTCTGGGTCTTGTCCGGTCTTGTCCGGTCTTGTATGGGTCTTGTCCGGTCTTGTCCGGTCTTGTCTGGGTCTTGTCCGGTCTTGTCCGGTCTTGTCCGGTGTTGTCTGGGTCTTGTCCGGTCTTGTCTGGGTCTTGTCCGGTCTTGTCCGGTCTTGTCCGATCTTGTCTGGGTCTTGTCCGGTCTTGTCTGGGTCTTGTCCGGTCTTGTCCGGTCTTGTCTGGGTCTTGTCCGGTCTTGTCCGGTCTTGTCTGGGTCTTGTCCGGTCTTGTCCGGTCTTGTCTGGTTATTGTCCGGTCTTGTCCGGTCTTGTCCGGTCTTGTCTGGGTCTTGTCCGGTCTTGTCCGGTCTTGTCTGGGTCTTGTCCGGTCTTGTCCGGTCTTGTCTGGGTCTTGTCCGGTCTTGTCCGGTCTTGTATGGGTCTTGTCCGGTCTTGTCTGGGTCTTGTCCGGTCTTGTCCGGTCTTGTCTGGGTCTTGTCCGGTCTTGTCCGGGTCTTGTCCGGTCTTGTCCGGTCTTGTCTGGGTCTTGTCCGGTCTTGTCCGGTCTTGTCTGGGTCTTGTCCGGTCTTGTCCGGTCTTGTCTGGGTCTTGTCCGGTCTTGTCCGGTCTTGTCTGGGTCTTGTCCGGTCTTGTCCGGTCTTGTCCGGTCTTGTCTGGGTCTTGTCCGGTCTTGTCCGGTCTTGTCCGGGTCTTGTCCGGTCTTGTCCGGTCTTGTCTGGGTCTTGTCTGGGTCTTGTCCAGTCTTGTCCGGTCTTGTCTGGGTCTTGTCCGGTCTTGTCCGGTCTTGTCTGGGTCTTGTCCGGTCTTGTCTGGGTCTTGTCCGGTCTTGTCCGGTCTTGTCTGGGTCTTGTCCGGTCTTGTCCGGTCTTGTCTGGGTCTTGTCCGGTCTTGTCCGGTCTTGTCTGGGTCTTGTCCGGTCTTGTCCGGCCTTGTGTGGGTCTTGTCCGGTCTTGTCCGGCCTTGTCCGGTCTTGTCTGTGTCTTGTCCGGCCTTGTCCGGTCTTGTCTGGGTCTTGTCCGGCCTTGTCCGGTCTTGTCTGTGTCTTGTCCGGCCTTGTCCGGTCTTGTCTGGGTCTTGTCCGGCCTTGTCCGGTCTTGTCTGGGTCTTCTCCGGTCTTGTCCGGTCTTGTCTGGGTCTTGTCCGGTCTTGTCCGGTCTTGTCTGGGTCTTGTCTTGTCTGGGTCTTGTCTTGTCTGGGTCTTGTCTTGTCTGGGTCTTGTCTTGTCTGGGTCTTGTCCGGTCTTGTCCGGTCTTGTCTGGGTCTTGTCCGGTCTTGTCCGGTCTTGTCTGGGTCTTGTCCGGTCTTGTCTGGGTCTTGTCCGGTCTTGTCCGGTCTTGTCTGGGTCTCGTCCGGTCTTGTCCGGTCTTGTCCGGTCTTGTCTGGGTCTTGTCCGGTCTTGTCCGGTCTTGTCTGGGTCTTGTCCGGTCTTGTCCGGTCTTGTCTGGGTCTTGTCCGGTCTTGTCCGGTCTTGTCTGGGTCTTGTCCGGTCTTGTCCGGTCTTGTCTGTGTCTTGTCCGGTCTTGTCCGGGTCTTGTCCGGTCTTGTCTGCGTCTTGTCCGGTCTTGTCCGGTCTTGTCCGGTCTTGTCTGGTTCTTGTCCGGTCTTGTCCGGTCTTGTCTGGGTCTCGTCCGGTCTTGTCCGGTCTTGTCCGATCTTGTCCGATCTTGTCTGGGTCTTGTCCGGTCTTGTCCGGTCTTGTCTGGGTCTTGTCCGGTCTTGTCCGGTCTTGTCTGGGTCTTGTCCGGTCTTGTCCGGTCTTGTCCAGTCTTGTCTGTGTCTTGTCCGGTCTTGTCCGGGTCTTGTCCGGTCTTGTCTGCGTCTTGTCCGGTCTTGTCCGGTCTTGTCCGGTCTTGTCTGGTTCTTGTCCGGTCTTGTCCGGTCTTGTCTGGGTCTTGTCCGGTCTTGTCCGGTCTTGTCTGGGTCTTGTCCGGTCTTGTCCGGTCTTGTCTGGGTCTTGTCCGGTCTTGTCCGGTCTTGTATGGGTCTTGTCCGGTCTTGTCTGGGTCTTGTCCGGTCTTGTCCGGTCTTGTCTGGGTCTTGTCCGGTCTTGTCCGGGTCTTGTCCGGTCTTGTCCGGTCTTGTCTGGGTCTTGTCCGGTCTTGTCCGGTCTTGTCTGGGTCTCGTCCGGTCTTGTCCAGTCTTGTCTGGGTCTCGTCCGGTCTTGTCCGGTCTTGTCTGGGACTCGTCCGGTGTTGTCCGGTCTTGTCTGGGTTTCGTCCGGTCTTGTCCGGTCTTGTCTGGGTCTCGTCCGGTCTTGTCCGGTCTTGTCTGGGTCTCGTCCGGTCTTGTCCGGTCTTGTCTGGGTCTCGTCCGGTCTTGTCCGGTCTTGTCTGGGTCTCGTCCGGTCTTGTCCGGTCTTGTCTGGGTCTCGTCCGGTCTTGTCCGGTCTTGTCTGGGTCTCGTCCGGTCTTGTCCGGTCTTGTCCGGTCTTGTCTGGGTCTTGTCCGGTCTTGTCCGGTCTTGTCTGGGTCTTGTCCGGTCTTGTCCGGTCTTGTCTGGGTTTGTCCGGTCTTGTCCGGTCTTGTCTGGGTCTTGTCCGGTCTTGTCCGGTCTTGTCTGTGTCTTGTCCGGGTCTTGTCCGGTCTTGTCTGCGTCTTGTCCGGTCTTGTCCGGTCTTGTCCGGTCTTGTCTGGGTCTTGTCCGGTCTTGTCCGGTCTTGTCCGGTCTTGTCTGGGTCTTGTCCGGTCTTGTCTGGGTCTTGTCCGGTCTTGTCCGGTCTTGTCTGGGTCTTGTCCGGTCTTTTCCGGTCTTGTCTGGGTCTTGTCCGGTCTTGTCCGGTCTTGTCTGGGTCTTGTCCGGTCTTGTCTGGGTTTTGTCCGGTCTTGTCCGGTCTTGTCTGGGTCTTGTCCGGTCTTGTCTGGTCTGGTCTTGTCCGGTGTTGTCTGGGTCTTGCCCGGTCTTGTCTGGGTCTTGTCCGGTCTTGTCCGGTCTTGTCCGGTCTTGTCTGGGTCTTGTCCGGTCTTGTCCGGTCTTGTCTGGGTCTTGTCCGGTCTTGTCCGGTCTTGTCTGGGTCTTGTCCGGTCTTGTCCGGTCTTGTATGGGTCTTGTCCGGTCTTGTCTGGGTCTTGTCCGGTCTTGTCCGGTCTTGTCTGGGTCTTGTCCGGTCTTGTCCGGGTCTTGTCCGGTCTTGTCCGGTCTTGTCTGGTTCTTGTCCGGTCTTGTCCGGTCTTGTCTGGGTCTTGTCCGGTCTTGTCCGGTCTTGTCTGGGTCTTGTCCGGTCTTGTCCGGTCTTGCCTGGGTCTTGTCCGGTCTTGTCCGGTCTTGTCTGGGTCTTGTCCGGTCTTGTCCGGTCTTCTCCGGGTCTTGTCCGGTCTTGTCCGGTCTTGTCTGGGTCTTGTCCGGTCTTGTCCGGTCTCGTCTGTGTCTTGTCCGGTCTTGTCCGGTCTTGTCTGGGTCTTGTCCTGTCTTGTCCGGTCTTGTCTGGGTCTTGTCCGGTCTTGTCCGGTCTTGTCAAGACCGGACAAGACCGGACAAGACCCAGACAAGACCGGACAAGACCGGACAAGACCCAGACAAGACCGGACAAGACCGGACAAGACACAGACAAGACCGGACAAGACCGGACAAGAACCAGACAAGACCGGACAAGACCGGACAAGACCCTGACAAGACCGGACAAGACCGGACAAGACCCAGACAAGACCGGACAAGACAGGACAAGACCCAGACAAGACCGGACAAGACCGGACAAGACACAGACGAGACCGGACAAGACCGGACAAGACCCAGACAAGACCGGACAAGACCGGACAAGACCCGGAGAAGACCGGACAAGACCGGACAAGACCCAGACAAGACCGGACAAGACCGGACAAGACCCAGGCAAGACCGGACAAGACCGGACAAGACCCAGACAAGACCGGACAAGACCGGACAAGACCCAGACAAGACCGGACAAGACCCAGACAAGACCGGACAAGACCGGACAAGAACCAGACAAGACCGGACAAGACCGGACAAGACCCGGACAAGACCGGACAAGACCCAGACAAGACCGGACAAGACCGGACAAGACCCAGACAAGACCGGACAAGACCCATACAAGACCGGACAAGACCGGACAAGACCCAGACAAGACCGGACAAGACCGGACAAGACCCAGACAAGACCGGACAAGACCGGACAAGACCCAGACAAGACCGGACAAGACCGGACAAGACCGGACAAGACCCAGACAAGACCGGGCAAGACCCAGACAACACCGGACAAGACCAGACCAGACAAGACCGGACAAGACCCAGACAAGACCGGACAAGACCGGACAAAACCCAGACAAGACCGGACAAGACCCAGACAAGACCGGACAAGACCGGACAAGACCCAGACAAGACCGGAAAAGACCGGACAAGACCCAGACAAGACCGGACAAGACCGGACAAGACCCAGACAAGACCGGACAAGACCCAGACAAGACCGGACAAGACCGGACAAGACCGGACAAGACCCAGACAAGACCGGACAAGACCGGACAAGACCGGACAAGACACAGACAAGACCGGACAAGACCGGACAAGAACCAGACAAGACCGGACAAGACCGGACAAGACCCTGACAAGACCGGACAAGACCGGACAAGACCCAGACAAGACCGGACAAGACAGGACAAGACCCAGACAAGACCGGACAAGACCGGACAAGACACAGACGAGACCGGACAAGACCGGACAAGACCCAGACAAGACCGGACAAGACCGGACAAGACCCGGAGAAGACCGGACAAGACCGGACAAGACCCAGACAAGACCGGACAAGACCGGACAAGACCCAGGCAAGACCGGACAAGACCGGACAAGACCCAGACAAGACCGGACAAGACCGGACAAGACCCAGACAAGACCGGACAAGACCGGACAAGACCCAGACAAGACCGGACAAGACCGGACAAGACCCGGACAAGACCGGACAAGACCCAGACAAGACCGGACAAGACCGGACAAGACCCAGACAAGACCGGACAAGACCCATACAAGACCGGACAAGACCGGACAAGACCCAGACAAGACCGGACAAGACCGGACAAGACCCAGACAAGACCGGACAAGACCGGACAAGACCCAGACAAGACCGGACAAGACCGGACAAGACCGGACAAGACCGGACAAGACCGGACAAGACCCAGACAAGACCGGACAAGACCGCACAAGACCCAGACAAGACCGGACAAGACCGGACAAGACCCAGACAAGACCGGACAAGACCGGACAAGACCCAGACAAGACCGGACAAGACCGGACAAGACCCGGACAAGACCGGACAAGACCCAGACAAGACCGGACAAGACCGGACAAGACCCAGACAAGACCGGACAAGACCAATACAAGACCGGACAAGACCGGACAAGACCCAGACAAGACCGGACAAGACCGGACAAGACCCAGACAAGACCGGACAAGACCGGACAAGACCCAGACAAGACCGGACAAGACCGGACAAGACCGGACAAGACCGGACAAGACCGGACAAGACCCAGACAAGACCGGACAAGACCGCACAAGACCCAGACAAGACCGGACAAGACCGGACAAGACCCAGACAAGACCGGACAAGACCCAGACAAGATCGGACAAGACCGGACAAGACCGGACAAGACCCAGACAAGACCGGACAAGACCCAGACAACACCGGACAAGACCGGACAAGACCGGACAAGACCCAGACAAGACCGGACAAGACCGGACAAGACCCATACAAGACCGGACAAGACCGGACAAGACCCAGACAAGACCGGACAAGACCGGACAAGACCCAGACAAGACAGGAAAAGACCGGACAAGACCCAGACAAGACCGGACAAGACCGGTCAAGACCCAGACAAGACCGGACAAGACCCAAACAAGACCGGACAAGACCGGACAAGACCGGACAAGAACCAGACAAGACCGGACAAGACCGGACAAGACCCAGACAAGACCGGACAAGACCGCACAAGACCCAGACAAGACCGGACAAGACCGGACAAGACCCAGAAAAGACCGGACAAGACCCAGACAAGATCGGACAAGACCGGACAAGACCGGACAAGACCCAGACAAGACCGGACAAGACCCAGACAACACCGGACAAGACCGGACAAGACCGGACAAGACCCAGACAAGACCGGACAAGACCGGACAAGACCCATACAAGACCGGACAAGACCGGACAAGACCCAGACAAGACCGGACAAGACCGGACAAGACCCAGACAAGACAGGAAAAGACCGGACAAGACCCAGACAAGACCGGACAAGACCGGTCAAGACCCAGACAAGACCGGACAAGACCCAAACAAGACCGGACAAGACCGGACAAGACCCAGACAAGACCGGACAAGACCCAGACAAGATCGGACAAGACCGGACAAGACCGGACAAGACCCAGACAAGACCGGACAAGACCCAGACAACACCGGACAAGACCGGACAAGACCGGACAAGACCCAGACAAGACCGGACAAGACCGGACAAGACCCATACAAGACCGGACAAGACCGGACAAGACCCAGACAAGACCGGACAAGACCGGACAAGACCCAGACAAGACAGGAAAAGACCGGACAAGACCCAGACAAGACCGGACAAGACCGGTCAAGACCCAGACAAGACCGGACAAGACCCAAACAAGACCGGACAAGACCGGACAAGACCCAGACAAGACCGGACAAGACCGGACAAGACCCAGACAAGACCGGACAAGACCGGACAAGACCCAGACAAGACCGGACAAGACCGGACAAGACCCAGACAAGACCGGACAAGACCGGACAAGACCCAGACAAGATCGGACAAGATCGGACAAGACCGGACAAGACCGGACGAGACCCAGACAAGACCGGACAAGACCGGACAAGAACCAGACAAGACCGGACAAGACCGGACAAGACCGGACAAGACGCAGACAAGACCGGACAAGACCCAGACAAGACCGGACAAGACCGGACAAGACCGGACAAGACACAGACAAGAACGGACAAGACCGGACAAGACCCAGACAAGACCGGACAAGACCGGACAAGACCCAGACAAGACCGGACAAGACCGGACAAGACCCAGACAAGACCGGACAAGACCGGACAAGACCGGACAAGACCGGACAAGACCCAGACAAGACCGGACAAGACCCAGACAAGATCGGACAAGACCGGACAAGACCGGACAAGACCCAGACAAGACCGGACAAGACCCAGACAACACCGGACAAGACCGGACAAGACCGGACAAGACCCAGACAAGACCGGACAAGACCGGACAAGACCCATACAAGACCGGACAAGACCGGACAAGACCCAGACAAGACCGGACAAGACCGGACAAGACCCAGACAAGACAGGAAAAGACCGGACAAGACCCAGACAAGACCGGACAAGACCGGTCAAGACCCAGACAAGACCGGACAAGACCCAAACAAGACCGGACAAGACCGGACAAGACCCAGACAAGACCGGACAAGACCCAGACAAGATCGGACAAGACCGGACAAGACCGGACAAGACCCAGACAAGACCGGACAAGACCCAGACAACACCGGACAAGACCGGACAAGACCGGACAAGACCCAGACAAGACCGGACAAGACCGGACAAGACCCATACAAGACCGGACAAGACCGGACAAGACCCAGACAAGACCGGACAAGACCGGACAAGACCCAGACAAGACAGGAAAAGACCGGACAAGACCCAGACAAGACCGGACAAGACCGGTCAAGACCCAGACAAGACCGGACAAGACCCAAACAAGACCGGACAAGACCGGACAAGACCCAGACAAGACCGGACAAGACCGGACAAGACCCAGACAAGACCGGACAAGACCGGACAAGACCCAGACAAGACCGGACAAGACCGGACAAGACCCAGACAAGACCGGACAAGACCGGACAAGACCCAGACAAGATCGGACAAGATCGGACAAGACCGGACAAGACCGGACGAGACCCAGACAAGACCGGACAAGACCGGACAAGAACCAGACAAACCGGACAAGACCGGACAAGACCGGACAAGACGCAGACAAGACCGGACAAGACCCAGACAAGACCGGACAAGACCGGACAAGACCGGACAAGACACAGACAAGAACGGACAAGACCGGACAAGACCCAGACAAGACCGGACAAGACCGGACAAGACCCAGACAAGACCGGACAAGACCGGACAAGACCCAGACAAGACCGGACAAGACCGGACAAGACCGGACAAGACCGGACAAGACCCAGACAAGACCGGACAAGACCCAGACAAGATCGGACAAGACCGGACAAGACCGGACAAGACCCAGACAAGACCGGACAAGACCCAGACAACACCGGACAAGACCGGACAAGACCGGACAAGACCCAGACAAGACCGGACAAGACCGGACAAGACCCATACAAGACCGGACAAGACCGGACAAGACCCAGACAAGACCGGACAAGACCGGACAAGACCCAGACAAGACAGGAAAAGACCGGACAAGACCCAGACAAGACCGGACAAGACCGGTCAAGACCCAGACAAGACCGGACAAGACCCAAACAAGACCGGACAAGACCGGACAAGACCGGACAAGAACCAGACAAGACCGGACAAGACCGGACAAGACCCAGACAAGACCGGACAAGACCGCACAAGACCCAGACAAGACCGGACAAGACCGGACAAGACCCAGACAAGACCGGACAAGACCCAGACAAGATCGGACAAGACCGGACAAGACCGGACAAGACCCAGACAAGACCGGACAAGACCCAGACAACACCGGACAAGACCGGACAAGACCGGACAAGACCCAGACAAGACCGGACAAGACCGGACAAGACCCATACAAGACCGGACAAGACCGGACAAGACCCAGACAAGACCGGACAAGACCGGACAAGACCCAGACAAGACAGGAAAAGACCGGACAAGACCCAGACAAGACCGGACAAGACCGGTCAAGACCCAGACAAGACCGGACAAGACCCAAACAAGACCGGACAAGACCGGACAAGACCCAGACAAGACCGGACAAGACCCAGACAAGATCGGACAAGACCGGACAAGACCGGACAAGACCCAGACAAGACCGGACAAGACCCAGACAACACCGGACAAGACCGGACAAGACCGGACAAGACCCAGACAAGACCGGACAAGACCGGACAAGACCCATACAAGACCGGACAAGACCGGACAAGACCCAGACAAGACCGGACAAGACCGGACAAGACCCAGACAAGACAGGAAAAGACCGGACAAGACCCAGACAAGACCGGACAAGACCGGTCAAGACCCAGACAAGACCGGACAAGACCCAAACAAGACCGGACAAGACCGGACAAGACCCAGACAAGACCGGACAAGACCGGACAAGACCCAGACAAGACCGGACAAGACCGGACAAGACCCAGACAAGACCGGACAAGACCGGACAAGACCCAGACAAGACCGGACAAGACCGGACAAGACCCAGACAAGATCGGACAAGATCGGACAAGACCGGACAAGACCGGACGAGACCCAGACAAGACCGGACAAGACCGGACAAGAACCAGACAAGACCGGACAAGACCGGACAAGACCGGACAAGACGCAGACAAGACCGGACAAGACCCAGACAAGACCGGACAAGACCGGACAAGACCGGACAAGACACAGACAAGAACGGACAAGACCGGACAAGACCCAGACAAGACCGGACAAGACCGGACAAGACCCAGACAAGACCGGACAAGACCGGACAAGACCCAGACAAGACCGGACAAGACCGGACAAGACCGGACGAGACCCAGACAAGACCGGACAAGACCGGACGAGACCCAGACAAGACCGGACAAGACCGGACGAGACCCAGACAAGACCGGACAAGAACGGACGAGACCCAGACAAGACCGGACAAGACCGGACGAGACCTAGACAAGACCGGACAAGACCGGACGAGACCCAGACAAGACCGGACAAGACCGGACGAAACCCAGACAAGACCGGACAAGACCGGACGAGTCCCAGACAAGACCGGACAAGACCGGACGAGACCCAGACAAGACCGGACAAGACCGGACAAGACCGGACGAGACCCAGACAAGACCGGACAAGACCGGACGAGACCCAGACAAGACCGGACAAGACCGGACAAGACCCAGACAAGACCGGACAAGACCGGACGAGACCCAGACAAGACCGGACAAGACCGGACGAGACCCAGACAAGACCGGACAAGACCGGACAAGACCGGACAAGACCGGACGAGACCCAGACAAGACCGGACAAGACCGGACGAGACCCAGACAAGACCGGACAAGACCGGACAAGACCCAGACAAGACCGGACAAGACCGGACCAGACCCGGACAAGACCCAGACAAGACCGGACAAGACCGGACAAGACCCAGACAAGACCGGACAAGACCGGACAAGACCCGGACAAGACCAGACAAGACCGGACAAGACCGGACAAGACCCAGACAAGACCGGACAAGACCGGACAAGACCCAGACAAGACCGGACAAGACCGAACAAGACCCAGACAAGACCGGACAAGACCGGACAAGACCCAGACAAGATCGGACAAGACCGGACAAGACCGGACAAGACCGGACAAGACCGGACGAGACCCAGACAAGACCGGACAAGACCGGACGAGACCCAGACAAGACCGGACAAGACCGGACAAGACCCAGACAAGACCGGACAAGACCGGACCAGACCCGGACAAGACCCAGACAAGACCGGACAAGACCGGACATGACCCAGACAAGACCGGACAAGACACGGACAAGACCGGACAAGCCCGGACAAGACCGGACAAGACCCAGACAAGACCGGACAAGACCGGACAAGACCCAGACAAGACCGGACAAGACCGGACAAGACCCAGACAAGACCGGACAAGACCGGACAAGACCCAGACAAGATCGGACAAGACCGGACAAGACCGGACAAGACCCAGACAAGACCGGGCAAGACCCAGACAACACCGGACAAGACCAGACCAGACAAGACCGGACAAGACCCAGACAAGACCGGACAAGACCGGACAAAACCCAGACAAGACCGGACAAGACCCAGACAAGACCGGACAAGACCGGACAAGACCCAGACAAGACCGGAAAAGACCGGACAAGACCCAGACAAGACCGGACAAGACCGGACAAGACCCAGACAAGACCGGACAAGACCCAGACAAGACCGGACAAGACCGGACAAGACCCAGACAAGACCGGACAAGACCGGACAAGACCGGACAAGACACAGACAAGACCGGACAAGACCGGACAAGAACCAGACAAGACCGGACAAGACCGGACAAGACCCTGACAAGACCGGACAAGACCGGACAAGACCCAGACAAGACCGGACAAGACAGGACAAGACCCAGACAAGACCGGACAAGACCGGACAAGACACAGACGAGACCGGACAAGACCGGACAAGACCCAGACAAGACCGGACAAGACCGGACAAGACCCGGAGAAGACCGGACAAGACCGGACAAGACCCAGACAAGACCGGACAAGACCGGACAAGACCCAGGCAAGACCGGACAAGACCGGACAAGACCCAGACAAGACCGGACAAGACCGGACAAGACCCAGACAAGACCGGACAAGACCGGACAAGACCCAGACAAGACCGGACAAGACCGGACAAGACCCGGACAAGACCGGACAAGACCCAGACAAGACCGGACAAGACCGGACAAGACCCAGACAAGACCGGACAAGACCCATACAAGACCGGACAAGACCGGACAAGACCCAGACAAGACCGGACAAGACCGGACAAGACCCAGACAAGACCGGACAAGACCGGACAAGACCCAGACAAGACCGGACAAGACCGGACAAGACCGGACAAGAACCAGACAAGACCGGACAAGACCGGACAAGACCCAGACAAGACCGGACAAGACCGGACAAGACCCAGACAAGACCGGACAAGACCGGACAAGACCCAGACAAGACCGGACAAGACCCAGACAAGATCGGACAAGACCGGACAAGACCGGACAAGACCCAGACAAGACCGGACAAGACCCAGACAACACCGGACAAGACCGGACAAGACCGGACAAGACCCAGACAAGACCGGACAAGACCGGACAAGACCCATACAAGACCGGACAAGACCGGACAAGACCCAGACAAGACCGGACAAGACCGGACAAGACCCAGACAAGACAGGAAAAGACCGGACAAGACCCAGACAAGACCGGACAAGACCGGTCAAGACCCAGACAAGACCGGACAAGACCCAAACAAGACCGGACAAGACCGGACAAGACCCAGACAAGACCGGACAAGACCGGACAAGACCCAGACAAGACCGGACAAGACCGGACAAGACCCAGACAAGACCGGACAAGACCG
Source organism: Rhinoraja longicauda (assembly GCF_053455715.1). Taxonomy (NCBI): domain Eukaryota; kingdom Metazoa; phylum Chordata; class Chondrichthyes; order Rajiformes; family Arhynchobatidae; genus Rhinoraja; species Rhinoraja longicauda. The sequence goes on from NW_027601425.1 coordinate 111,758, forward strand.
GACAAGACCCAGACAAGACCGGACAAGACCGGACAAGACCCAGACAAGACCGGACAAGACCGGACAAGACCCAGACAAGATCGGACAAGATCGGACAAGACCGGACAAGACCGGACGAGACCCAGACAAGACCGGACAAGACCGGACAAGAACCAGACAAGACCGGACAAGACCGGACAAGACCGGACAAGACCGGACGAGACCCAGACAAGACCGGACAAGAACGGACGAGACCCAGACAAGACCGGACAAGACCGGACGAGACCCAGACAAGACCGGACAAGACCGGACAAGACCGGACGAGACCCAGACAAGACCGGACAAGACCGGACGAGACCCAGACAAGACCGGACAAGACCGGACAAGACCCAGACAAGACCGGACAAGACCGGACCAGACCCGGACAAGACCCAGACAAGACCGGACAAGACCGGACAAGACCCAGACAAGACCGGACAAGACCGGACAAGACCCGGACAAGACCAGACAAGACCGGACAAGACCGGACAAGACCCAGACAAGACCGGACAAGACCGGACAAGACCCAGACAAGACCGGACAAGACCGAACAAGACCCAGACAAGACCGGACAAGACCGGACAAGACCCAGACAAGATCGGACAAGACCGGACAAGACCGGACAAGACCGGACAAGACCGGACGAGACCCAGACAAGACCGGACAAGACCGGACGAGACCCAGACAAGACCGGACAAGACCGGACAAGACCCAGACAAGACCGGACAAGACCGGACCAGACCCGGACAAGACCCAGACAAGACCGGACAAGACCGGACATGACCCAGACAAGACCGGACAAGACACGGACAAGACCGGACAAGCCCGGACAAGACCGGACAAGACCCAGACAAGACCGGACAAGACCGGACAAGACCCAGACAAGACCGGACAAGACCGGACAAGACCCAGACAAGACCGGACAAGACCGGACAAGACCCAGACAAGATCGGACAAGACCGGACAAGACCGGACAAGACCCAGACAAGACCGGGCAAGACCCAGACAACACCGGACAAGACCAGACCAGACAAGACCGGACAAGACCCAGACAAGACCGGACAAGACCGGACAAAACCCAGACAAGACCGGACAAGACCCAGACAAGACCGGACAAGACCGGACAAGACCCAGACAAGACCGGAAAAGACCGGACAAGACCCAGACAAGACCGGACAAGACCGGACAAGACCCAGACAAGACCGGACAAGACCCAGACAAGACCGGACAAGACCGGACAAGACCCAGACAAGACCGGACAAGACCGGACAAGACCGGACAAGACACAGACAAGACCGGACAAGACCGGACAAGAACCAGACAAGACCGGACAAGACCGGACAAGACCCTGACAAGACCGGACAAGACCGGACAAGACCCAGACAAGACCGGACAAGACAGGACAAGACCCAGACAAGACCGGACAAGACCGGACAAGACACAGACGAGACCGGACGAGACCGGACAAGACCGGACAAGACCCAGACAAGACCGGACAAGACCGGACAAGACCCGGAGAAGACCGGACAAGACCGGACAAGACCCAGACAAGACCGGACAAGACCGGACAAGACCCAGGCAAGACCGGACAAGACCGGACAAGACCCAGACAAGACCGGACAAGACCGGACAAGACCCAGACAAGACCGGACAAGACCGGACAAGACCCAGACAAGACCGGACAAGACCGGACAAGACCCGGACAAGACCGGACAAGACCCAGACAAGACCGGACAAGACCGGACAAGACCCAGACAAGACCGGACAAGACCCATACAAGACCGGACAAGACCGGACAAGACCCAGACAAGACCGGACAAGACCGGACAAGACCCAGACAAGACCGGACAAGACCGGACAAGACCCAGACAAGACCGGACAAGACCGGACAAGACCGGACAAGAACCAGACAAGACCGGACAAGACCGGACAAGACCCAGACAAGACCGGACAAGACCGGACAAGACCCAGACAAGACCGGACAAGACCGGACAAGACGCAGACAAGACCGGACAAGACCCAGACAAGATCGGACAAGACCGGACAAGACCGGACAAGACCCAGACAAGACCGGACAAGACCCAGACAACACCGGACAAGACCGGACAAGACCGGACAAGACCCAGACAAGACCGGACAAGACCGGACAAGACCCATACAAGACCGGACAAGACCGGACAAGACCCAGACAAGACCGGACAAGACCGGACAAGACCCAGACAAGACAGGAAAAGACCGGACAAGACCCAGACAAGACCGGACAAGACCGGTCAAGACCCAGACAAGACCGGACAAGACCCAAACAAGACCGGACAAGACCGGACAAGACCCAGACAAGACCGGACAAGACCGGACAAGACCCAGACAAGACCGGACAAGACCGGACAAGACCCAGACAAGACCGGACAAGACCGGACAAGACCCAGACAAGACCGGACAAGACCGGACAAGACCCAGACAAGATCGGACAAGATCGGACAAGACCGGACAAGACCGGACGAGACCCAGACAAGACCGGACAAGACCGGACAAGAACCAGACAAGACCGGACAAGACCGGACAAGACCGGACAAGACGCAGACAAGACCGGACAAGACCCAGACAAGACCGGACAAGACCGGACAAGACCGGACAAGACACAGACAAGAACGGACAAGACCGGACAAGACGCAGACAAGACCGGACAAGACCGGACAAGACCCAGACAAGACCGGACAAGACCGGACAAGACCCAGACAAGACCGGACAAGACCGGACAAGACCGGACGAGACCCAGACAAGACCGGACAAGACCGGACGAGACCCAGACAAGACCGGACAAGACCGGACGAGACCCAGACAAGACCGGACAAGAACGGACGAGACCCAGACAAGACCGGACAAGACCGGACGAGACCCAGACAAGACCGGACAAGACCGGACGAGACCCAGACAAGACCGGACAAGACCGGACGAAACCCAGACAAGACCGGACAAGACCGGACGAGTCCCAGACAAGACCGGACAAGACCGGACGAGACCCAGACAAGACCGGACAAGACCGGACAAGACCGGACGAGACCCAGACAAGACCGGACAAGACCGGACGAGACCCAGACAAGACCGGACAAGACCGGACAAGACCCAGACAAGACCGGACAAGACCGGACGAGACCCAGACAAGACCGGACAAGACCGGACGAGACCCAGACAAGACCGGACAAGACCGGACAAGACCGGACAAGACCGGACGAGACCCAGACAAGACCGGACAAGACCGGACGAGACCCAGACAAGACCGGACAAGACCGGACAAGACCCAGACAAGACCGGACAAGACCGGACCAGACCCGGACAAGACCCAGACAAGACCGGACAAGACCGGACAAGACCCAGACAAGACCGGACAAGACCGGACAAGACCCGGACAAGACCAGACAAGACCCAGACAAGACCGGACAAGACCGGACAAGACCCAGACAAGACCGGACAAGACCGAACAAGACCCAGACAAGACCGGACAAGACCGGACAAGACCCAGACAAGATCGGACAAGACCGGACAAGACCGGACAAGACCCAGACAAGACCGGACAAGACCCAGACAACACCGGACAAGACCAGACCAGACAAGACCGGACAAGACCCAGACAAGACCGGACAAGACCGGACAAAACCCAGACAAGACCGGACAAGACCCAGACAAGACCGGACAAGACCGGACAAGACCCAGACAAGACCGGACAAGACCGGACAAGACCGGACAAGACCCAGACAAGACCGGACAAGACCCAGACAAGACCGGACAAGACCGGACAAGACCCAGACAAGACAAGACCGGACAAGACCGGACAAGACCCAGTCAAGACCGGACAAGACCCAGACAAGACCGGACAAGACCGGACAAGACCCAGACAAGACCGGACAAGACCGGACAAGACCCAGACAAGACAGGACAAGACCGGACAAGACCCTGACAAGACCGGACAAGACCGGACAAGACCCAGACAACACCGGACAAGACCGGACAAGACCGGACAAGAACCAGACAAGACCGGACAAGACCGAAAAAGACCGGACAAGACCCAGACAAGACCGGACAAGACCGGACAAGACCCAGACAAGACCGGACAAGACCCAGACAAGACCGGACAAGACCGGACAAGACCCAGACAAGACCGGACAAGACCGGACAAGACCCAGAAAAGACCGGACAAGACCGGACAAGACCCAGACAACACCGGACAAGACCGGACAAGACCGGACAAGAACCAGACAAGACCGGACAAGACCCGGACAAGACCAGACAAGACCGGACAAGACCGGACAAGACCCAGACAAGACCGGACAAGACCGGACAAGACCCAGACAAGACCGGACAAGACCGAACAAGACCCTGACAAGACCGGACAAGACCGGACAAGACCCAGACAAGATCGGACAAGACCGGACAAGACCGGACAAGACCCAGACAAGACCGGACAAGACCCAGACAACACCGGACAAGACCAGACCAGACAAGACCGGACAAGACCCAGACAAGACCGGACAAGACCGGACAAAACCCAGACAAGACCGGACAAGACCCAGACAAGACCGGACAAGACCGGACAAGACCGGACAAGACCCAGACAAGACCGGACAAGACCGGACAAGACCGGACAAGACCCAGACAAGAGCGGACAAGACCCAGACAAGACCGGACAAGACCGGACAAGACCCAGACAAGACAAGACCGGACAAGACCGGACAAGACCCAGTCAAGACCGGACAAGACCCAGACAAGACCGGACAAGACCGGACAAGACCCAGACAAGACCGGACAAGACCGGACAAGACCCAGACAAGACCGGACAAGACCGGACAAGACCCTGACAAGACCGGACAAGACCGGACAAGACCCAGACAACACCGGACAAGACCGGACAAGACCGGACAAGAACCAGACAAGACCGGACAAGACCGAAAAAGACCGGACAAGACCCAGACAAGACCGGACAAGACCGGACAAGACTCAGACAAGACCGGACAAGACCCAGACAAGACCGGACAAGACCGGACAAGACCCAGACAAGACCGGACAAGACCGGACAAGACCCAGAAAAGACCGGACAAGACCGGACAAGACCCAGACAAGACCGGACAAGACCGGACAAGACCCAGACAAGATCGGACAAGACCGGACAAGACCCAGACAAGACCGGACAAGACCCAGACAAGACCGGACAAGACCGGACAAGACCGGACAAGACCCAGACAAGACCGGACAAGACCGGACAAGACCCAGACAAGACCGGACAAGACCGGACAAGACCCAGACAAGACCGGACAAGACCGGACAAGACCGGACAAGACACAGACAAGACCGGACAAGACCGGACAAGACCCAGACAAGACCGGACAAGACCCAGACAAGACCGGACAAGACCGGACAAGACCGGACAAGACCCAGACAAGACCGGACAAGACCGGACAAGACCCAGACAAGACCGGACAAGACCGGACAAGACCCAGACAAGACCGGACAAGACCGGACAAGACCCAGACAAGACCGGACAAGACCGGACAAGACCCAGACAAGACCGGACAAGACCCAGACAAGACCGGACAAGACCGGACAAGACCCAGACAAGACCGGACAAGACCGGACAAGACCCAGACAAGACCGGACAAGACCCGGACAAGACCGGACAATACCGGACAAGACCCGGACAAGACCGGACAAGACCCGGACAAGACCGGACAAGACCCGGACAAGACCCAGACAAGACCGGACAAGACCGGACAAGACCCAGACAAGACCGGACAAGACCGGACAAGACCCAGACAAGACCGGACAAGACCGGACAAGACCCAGACAAGATCGGACAAGACCGGACAAGACCGGACAAGACCCAGACAAGACCGGACAAGACCCAGACAACACCGGACAAGACCGGACAAGACCGGACAAGACCGGACAAGACCGGACAAGACCGAGACCCAGACAAGACCGGACAAGACCGGACAAGACCCAGACAAGAACGGAAAAGACCGGACAAGACCCAGACAAGATCGGACAAGACCGGACAAGACCCAGACAAGACAGGACAAGACCCAGACAAGACCGGACAAGACCGGACAAGACCCAGACAAGACCGGACAAGACCGGACAAGACCCAGACAAGACCGGACAAGACCGGACAAGACCCAGACAAGACCGGACAAGACCGGACAAGACCAAGACAAGACCGGACAAGACCGGACAAGAACCAGACAAGACCGGACAAGACCGGACAAGACACAGACGAGACCGGACAAGACCGGACAAGACCCAGACAAGACCGGACAAGACCCAGACAAGACCGGTCAAGACCGGACAAGACCGGACAAGACCCAGACAAGACCGGACAAGACCGGACAAGACCCAGACAAGACCGGACAAGACCGGACAAGACCCAGACAAGACCGGACAAGACCGGACAAGACCCAGACAAGACCGGACAAGACCGGACAAGACCCAGACAAGACCGGACAAGACCGGACAAGACCCAGACAAGACAGGACAAGACAGGACAAGAACCAGACAAGACCGGACAAGACCCAGTCAAGACCCAGTCAAGACCGGACAAGACCGGACAAGACCCAGACAAGACCGGACAAGACCGGACAAGACCCAGACAAGACCGGACAAGACCGGACAAGAACCAGACAAGACCGGTCAAGACCCAGATAAGACCGGACAAGACCCAGACAAGACCGGACAAGACCGGACAAGACCCAGACAAGACCGGACAAGACCCAGACAAGACCGGACAAGACCGGACAAGACCGGACAAGACCCAGACAAGACCGGACAAGACCGGACAAGACCGGACAAGACCCAGACAAGATCGGACAAGACCGGACAAGACCGGACAAGACCCAGACAAGACCGGACAAGACCCAGACAAGACCGGACAAGACCGGACAAGACCCAGACAAGACCGGACAAGACCGGACAAGACCCAGACAAGACCGGACAAGACCCAGACAAGACCGGACAAGACCCTGACAAGACCGGACAAGACCGGACAAGAACCAGACAACACCGGACAAGACCGGACAAGACCGGACAAGAACCAGACAAGACCGGACAAGACCGGACAAGACCCAGACAAGACCGGACAAGACCGGACAAGACCCAGACAAGACCGGACAAGACCAGACAAGACCCAGACATGACCGAAAAAGACCGGACAAGACCCGGACAAGACCGGACAAGACCCAGACAAGACCGGACAAGACCCAGACAAGACCGGACAAGACCGAACAAGACCCAGACAAGACCGGACAAGACCGGACAAGACCCAGACAAGACCGGACAAGACCGGACAAGACCCAGACAAGATCGGACAAGACCGGACAAGACCGGACAAGACCCAGACAAGACCGGACAAGACCCAGACAACACCGGACAAGACCGGACAAGACCGGACAAGACCCAGATGTGAGATGCAAATGTGAGTGCTCACAATTACGATGCTCGAGACAATCTAGAAAAACAAGTATTTTATTTGCAAGTCTGCAGAGTTGGGTGCCTTCCCTCTCAAGACACACCGAGGTCGGGAAAATCCCTTCTTTTTATTCACTTCACTTTACAATTGTCACATCTTAAATTCCTCCCCTTCGGGCTCCTTCCAATCGGAGCACTGAGGTGCACAATCTACCGTCATCGCCCCTGTTGCCTCCCACATCATACATCGCATGTACATTTAAATGAGGCATCTTGTCATGCGGGGCGTTTTTGCAATATTCATTTATCTCTTTAGGCATGCGCAGTACAGAGTAGTTCATGCCCTCTCCCCTAGTGCTCTGGTCATCTTGCCCTCTCTCCTAGTTCTTTGGATATCTTGCCCTTATCCTCGGAATGTCACTATTTACTCTTTGGATATCTTGCCCTTATCCTTGGAACGTCACTAGTTCCTTGGATATCTTGCCCTCTCCTTGGAACGTCACTAGTTCCTTGGATATCTTGCCCTTATCCTCGGAATGTCACTATTTACTCTTGCGGTTCTTAGTCAGGTCAGCTATTTCTCATGGTCCTTAGTTTAAATCAATTAACCCTTTTTACTTCTCTCTCACAATCCACCCTTTTTCTTATGCCACGCTACTTTGATTTATACTATTTCCTCCTTTTCTAGTGCTAACAGCAGAGTCTTTGCCTCTCTATATTCCTCCTGCTGGTCATACTGTAGGCCATCATGGTGATGTCGTTCTTTGTCAGGGCTGTCTCTATCAATCGCTGAGACAACCCCCGTATGCAGGGAATGATACAACATCCGAATAGACACATCAACCCCATCACAACTACCACTGATGTTAGGGCTGATGTAAAGATGTGCTTCCATTTCCCAAACCAGGAGTCTAGAAACCCGGTCCAGGAGGTGTCTACCCCAGAGTTTTCGGCCAATTCGATAGAGAGGGAGGTGAGACTTGCTAGGGCTCTTGATACAGACCCATCAGGAGCAGTGTTGTTGGGGATGTAGGTGCAACATTGTTCCCCAAACATCACACACACCCCCCCTTTCTCAGCCAGGAGCATGTCCAAGGCTATGCGATTTTGCCAGGCCATTAGGCTGGTAGCTGTCAGTTGTTCCGCTAATCCTTCAACCGCATCTCGAGTGTAATTTATAAAGCGTTGTTGATTGTAGTATAGGTAGTTGATCCAGTCCACATTTTTATTAATTGTGGACCACCAGAAGAGTATGGACTCAAAGCCAGCAGCTATCTGGTTTCTGGCTTTGAATTCATCGGGTGCCACTCTTGGCACCCCTATTGCATCTATATAGATGTGTGTGTCAAATGATCCTCTCACCTCTCTCCTTTGTCGTCGGCCCCCTTCATTGAGTTTGACCGCATGCTCTACTGCTGTGGTGAAGGGCATCATTAGTTGTGTAAGGGTACAGGTTCCTGTCCATGACCCTGGTAGCCGGGGCCACAGGGTATCCTCTCCGCACCACCACCAGACATCGGCTCTACTGACTATCTGCTTTATCAGCCAGGAGCTACTGAACAGTGACCCCTGTTCCTCAGCTGTAATGTTATACGTCTGATTGCAGTTTAGCACCTCCCCCATTTCCTGTCCATCTGGGTTATATCTTGTATAGCACTCAAATCCCTCCTCCCCTAGGGGAATGGTGAATGGCGGAGGTCGAGGGTCTTTCCTTTGGCCCTTCGTGTTGTTGTTGCTAGCCGGGAATAGGTAATGGTAGCTCTGGCAGGTCTCATTCTTTGGTAGTATGGGATTCGTGAATAGTTGTAGTATACATGACATAGCCCCAGGTGTCCTATTCCAATTCAGGGGAAATGGTACGGGGACCAGCTGAGGCTTAGCTCCGGCGCAGGCGTAGCAATTGGTTTGTTGCATACTTCTGGCCGTGTACATCATCCAGGTAAGCCAGGTGTTGGTTCCCTTTCCCCCTGTTGGTATTCCCTCCCCATACAATTGCATTAATTCTATTTCTCCTGTTACTATCATTATATTTAAATCCTTAGGCTCATATTCCGTGGTGACATTGTGGACTACAGGTGGTGCTGGGGTTGCCCAGGGATCCCTACTCTGACTGTCTTCTATCTGGAACATTGCCCCCTTATCCTCATATTTTACCATATATCCGTCCCGTTCTACCTTTATTTCAAACCTCAGGCATGCGTCCTTCCCTGTTCTATCTGCACATATCCAATACTACCACTTTCCTTTATTCGAACCCTCTGTATGCTTACATATACACGTCCTGGCAATCCCTCATTTGGGTTTTGATATACTCTCCACCTATCAGTTTGATAGGTGGGCTTATGCCACCCCCCTCTGGATGAAGTGAATACCTCGTGCCAATCTTTACAGGGATGGGTGCATACATACATCCTATGACCACACCACCATTTTCCTTCACATATATCAAATGGGTTGGTGGTGGCCCTTCTATTCTGTGGTATAGTTATTTTTATGCATGTTACATTACTCACAACCTGGATAACCACCCAGCACCCGATCCACCAGCACAAAGTCTTCATTTTCCGTGCGGGGTCTTGGTGAATACCAAAGTCAATGGCTCCTTTCCTCCACGTGCCGTCTACGGGCTGATATTGTCTGGTGGGGCCTCCACGGGACCCTTAAATCGACTTGCGTGTGTCCACCCTTTTTCTTTTGTTCGTACTGCTGTCTCGGTGGTTAATAACACAAGGTAGGGTCCAGTCCACCTAGGTTGCAACTTTTCTTCCTTCCACGTTTTTATTAGTACCCAGTCTCCAGCCTTGACTGAGTGAATCGGAAAATCCAGTGGCAGGCTCTGGGCCAATAATCCTTTAGTTTTTAGTTCTGCAAGAGATTGGGATACTGCCAGTAAATAGTTCCTTAAGAACACGTCGTTCCCTGGTATTGTTGGGATCCCTTCTATCTTTCCTAAGTACGGGAGCCCGAATAACATTTCATATGGGGATACCCCTATATCTTTCCGAGGTGCCGTTCGGATTCTTAACAAGGCTATCGGAAGGCACTTAGTCCAGGGGAGTCTCGTTTCCTCTACTAACTTGGTGATTTGGGTCTTTAAGGTGCCATTCATTCTTTCCACCTTTCCGGAACTCTGGGGATGCCATGGTGTATGCAATTTCCATTCAATCCCTAATGCTTCACATATCATTTTATGTGTTTTGGAGGCAAAATGGGTCCCTCTATCTGAGTCTTATGTTTCCACAATCCCATATCTGGGTATAATTTGCTCCAATAATACCTTGGCTACCGACTGTGAGGTGGCAGTTGCTGTAGGGAATGCTTCTACCCATCTAGTGAAATGGTCTACTACCACTAACAGGTATTTCCATCTCTGTATCCGGGGCAACTCGGTGAAGTCTATCTGTATTCTTTGGAAGGGTCTTATTGCTAATGGTTGTCCTCCTCCTGGGACTGCTCTCATGATTTTTTTTGTTGATTCGCTGACATATTACACAACCCCCTATGACTTGTTTGGCCATGGTATACATCCCACGGCAAGCGTAGGTCCTGAGGAGGGTATCACAGAGGGCTTGGGTTCCCCAATGGCTTTGCCCGTGCAACCTCCCTAATAACTCCCTTATAATTTCTTTGTTCAATTGCTGCTTTCCATCCGGTGTCCACCATTTCCCATTTGGGGTACGCCGGGCTCCCATTTCTCTCATGTGTTCCTGCTCTTTTTCACCAAAGATAGGTATCTTTTCCTCTGGTTCCCTTAAAGGTATCAGTGACATCATTTCTACCGTCTGATCTGTGGCTGCTCTCTTTGCCACCTCATCCGCTGCCCTATTTCCTCGGACTTCCAGGGTGTTACCCTTCTGATGCCCTGCCACATGTGCTATGGCTACCTGTTCTGGTTTCTGCAAGGCCTCCAGTGTCTGTCCTATCAATTGCTCATGCGCTAATTCTTTCCCCCGAGCTGTTATCATTCCTCGCTCTTTCCAGATCTTCCCAAAGGTGTGTACTACCCCAAAGGCGTATTTTGAGTCGGTATACACTGTTCCTTCCTTTCCTTCCAATAGTTCCAAAGCTCTCATTAGTGCATATAATTCACAAGATTGGGCTGACCAACTATCAGGCAGCCTGCCACTTTCAATTTCCTCCATGGTTTCCCCATTCACTATACCGTATCCACTATGTCTTTTTCCATCTATACAGAGTATACAACTGGACCACTACTCTTCCCTCTACCGGTGCTGTGCCTATTCCCAATTGTATTTGTAAATCTCTGCCCATTAAATTTACGCCAGCCTGGGGTACTAAGATCAGGTCCTCTACCGCCTCCCGGTTTTCATACCTTACATTCACTCCTCCTATCTCGGGAGCTACCATCACAGTTCCCCCTACCCCGGTAATTTTTACTCTCCCTTGTCCTGCCTCCGTACCTGTTGGTACTTTGGTCACACTTGATCGCTCCGCTCCTGAATCTACCATGAACACCGTATCTTCTCCTTGGGGTCCTATTTTTAAATTTACCAGGGGCTCCCTTCTATAGTACCTCGACCCCAAGGACGAGAACCCCTGACCCCCCCTATTCATTTTCCATCATACCGTACGTGCGGGACTCCGCTACAAGCTCAGGGCACTCCCTTTTGAAGTGTCCTTCCTTATTACAAAAATAACATTTTGAAGGCCCTGTCCTCCAACCTTGTCCCGTACCCGTATTTCCCCGGCCCCTGCCGTAACCTTCTCCATATCCCCCTCTTCTACGGCCTCTGCCGCCTCCTCTCCCTCTGCCTTGGGCGTAACTCCCCCGCCGTCCTGTACTTCCCTGTTCCTTGTCTACTACTTGCTTTACTGCCTGTAACATAATCTTTGCCTTTCCCTTCTGTTTCTCCTCATCCCTCCGCACGTACACTTTCTGGGCCTCCGTAAGCAACTGAGGTAGTGATCTCTCATTCCAATCATCCATCTTTTCTAACTTTTTCCTCACATCAGGCCAGGATTTAGTCACGAAATTGGCCCTGAGCAGTTGTTGTCCTGCCTCTGATGCCTGCTGATTACATGCCTGTGTTTCTACGTTGCTGTCTCCCTCATACTCCTCATTTGCTGCCTGACGGGTCCCATAAATCTTTCTGTCCCTGAGGTCCTGCAGCCTTTTGATGTCTGCTTCTAGTTCCCGTGCTTCTTGCTTCATCCTTTCCTTTTCCCGCTGCCCCCTTCTCTGTCTATATTCCTTTATGTCTTGCTCATCGTTCCAAGTTGTGACTTCTCCCTCTATCTCCACTATTCCCTTTTACCAAAGGGCACTGCTTTGTTCCGTCCTGGCTGGAATAGGGAGGGGGATACCCAGGGTCCCATAGGCTGGGGTACAGAGTTGATTTTTTTCTCCTGAAGCTCCTGACTTTCATGCTGTTTTGGGGGTCTTTCACCCTTGTTTGGGGTGGTATTCTTTTCCTGCTATGCTTTCCTCAGCCTTTCTCCTTCTATTCTAAACAATTTAAGTACGTCTAGTTATTTTTCCTTTTTCGTTACTCTGGTTTCTGATTTATCCTTAGGCTTATAGTTCTTAATTAACACTCCCATTTCATCACACATATTTATATCAAAATATAAATATATCAACATTTATATCAACATTTATATCATATTTATATCATTCCGTGGGCCATTTCGTAACCAATTCATATCATATCATATCATATCATATCATATATACACAGCGCGGAAACAGGCCTTTTCGGCCCACCAAGTCCGTGCCGCCCAGCGATCCCCGCACACTAACACTATTAACACTATCCTACACACTAGGGACAATTTTTACATTTACCCAGCCAATTTACCTACATACCTGTACGTCTTTGGAGTGTGGGAGGAAACCGAAGATCTCGGAGAAAACCCACGCAGGTCACGGGGAGAATGTACAAACTCCTTACAGTACAGCACCCGTAGTCAGGATCGAACCTGAGTCTCCGGCGCTGCATTCGCTGTAAAGCAGCAACTCTACCGCTGCGCCACCGTGCCGCCAATTGTTTCGTCCTTTTTTTTTTTTCCATTTCTCAGAGTGTTTTTTAAAAATAAATAAATTAATATCCTCTTTGGATACGGGGAACTTCCTACATAGTAGTTCAACTGCAGTTATTTTATTCATTGTATTCGTCTTATGTTAGTGCACTTGGTCAGTCAGTTTAAATGCAGTCCTTGTTCTCACTCCGTTCCGTCTCTATAGTCACTGTGCTACCTATTACGCTATTTCTATCTTCTATAGTTCTACTATATTCCTTTAATATTTATTCTGAGGCATCGGCAAGCCTGTGATTCCTGTGATTCTTTCAGGATTTATTCTTCGCTTTCCCCTTACAAGCATAACAACTTTCCTCCAGATTAGGGGAAGCTTTTGAATTAACAAACACATTTAATGCCTGCCGTACTCAATCCTCATCGGAGCCCAGTCGTGGCCACCAGGCTGAACTCCCTTTTATTGGTTCCTTTGGCCAATCAAAATAACAGAACTTAATAATTTTTGTCTTCTCCAATCCCTGGGTTTTCCCTGCCCCCAATGGCTCAGCATTCGCCCCAACGGACTATCAGGCGGAATGCGGGGGTTGGGCTTACCGCCCTTCCCCTCCCTTTTGGGCTTTCCGTTTTCACTGCCCCTCCTCCCGATCGGAATTCCCCTCCGATCATTTATTCTCCCGATCGGAATTCCCCTCCGATCTTAGCTGTAATCGCCGAGTAGTACTTAATAGTCAGTTTTCTTACCCGGGTCTTGTGCACAAGAATCACTCGATTTAGCTCCTCGCGATTTCCTGGTCCTCCCACTTGTTTCTCGAGTCTCTGGTCCAGGTATCACTCGCTCAAACTGCTGACGGCAAGCAAGGAGTCTGAGACCGCTGAACTCAGCGGGGTGCACCGTCCCTTCTTCCGTATACTCCCGTCAGCCGGCCGGAGTGGCGATCCCGGACGAGCCCCCAAGCTGTGAGATGCAAATGTGAGTGCTCACAATTACGATGCTCGAGACAATCTAGAGAAACAAGTATTTTATTTGCAAGTCTGCAGAGTTGGGTGCCTTCCCTCTCAAGACACACCGAGGTCGGGAAAATCCCTTCTTTTTATTCACTTCACTTTACAATTGTCACATCTTAAATTCCTCCCCTTCGGGCTCCTTCCAATCGGAGCACTGAGGTGCACAATCTACCGTCATCGCCCCTGTTGCCTCCCACATCATACATCGCATGTACATTTAAATGAGGCATCTTGTCATGCGGGGCGTTTTTGCAATATTCATTTATCTCATTAGGCATGCGCAGTACAGAGTAGTTCATGCCCTCTCCCCTAGTGCTCTGGTCATCTTGCCCTCTCTCCTAGTTCTTTGGATATCTTGCCCTTATCCTCGGAATGTCACTATTTACTCTTTGGATATCTTGCCCTTATCCTTGGAACGTCACTAGTTCCTTGGATATCTTGCCCTCTCCTTGGAACGTCACTAGTTCCTTGGATATCTTGCCCTTATCCTCGGAATGTCACTATTTACTCTTGCGGTTCTTAGTCAGGTCAGCTATTTCTCATGGTCCTTAGTTTAAATCAATTAACCCTTTTTACTTCTCTCTCACACAGACAAGACCGGACAAGACCCAGACAAGACCGGACAAGACCGGACAAGACCCAGACAAGACCGGACAAGACCGGACAAGACACAGACAAGACCGGACAAGACCGGACAAGACCCAGACAAGACCGGACAAGACCGGACAAGACCGGACAAGACCCAGACAAGACCGGACAAGACCGCACAAGACCCAGACAAGACGGGACAAGACCGGACAAGACCGGACATGACCCAGACAAGACCGGACAAGACCCAGACAAGACCGGACAAGACCCAGATAAGACCGGACAAGACCGGACGAGACCCAGACAAGACCGGACAAGACCGGACGAGACCCAGACAAGACCGGACAAGACCGGACAAGACCCAGACAACACCGGACAAGACCGGACAAGAACCAGACAAGACCGGACAAGACCGGACAAGACCCAGACAAGACCGGACAAGACCGGACAAGACACAGACAAGACCGGACAAGACCGGACAAGACCCAGACAAGACCGGACAAGACCGGACAAGACCCAGACAAGACCGGACAAGACCGGACAAGACCCAGACAAGACCGGACAAGACCGGACAAGACCCAGACAAGACCGGACAAGACCGGACAAGACCCAGACAAGACCGGACAAGACCCAGACAAGACCGGACATGACCGGACAAGACCCAGACAAGACCGGACAAGACCGGACAAGACCCAGACAAGACCGGACAAGACCCAGACAAGACCGGACAAGACCGGACAAGACCCAGACAAGACCGGACAAGACCGGACAAGACCCAGACAAGACCGGACAAGACCGGACAAGACCCAGACAAGACCCGGACAAGACCCAGACAAGACCGGACAAGACCGGACAAGACCCAGACAAGACCGGACAAGTCCGGACAAGACCCAGACAAGACCGGACAAGACCGGACAAGACCCAGACAAGACCGGACAAGACCCAGACAAGACCGGACAAGACCCAGATAAGACCGGACAAGACCCAGACAAGACCGGACAAGAACGGACAAGACCCAGACAAGACCCAGACAAGACCGGACAAGACTGAGACAAGACCCAGACAAGACCGGACAAGACCGGCAAGACCGGACAAGACCCAGACAAGACCCAGACAAGACCGGACAAGACCCGGACAAGACCGGACAAGACCGGACAAGACCCGGACAAGACCGGACAAGACCCGGACAAGACCGGACAAGACCCAGACAAGACCGGACAAGACCCAGACAAGATCGGACAAGACCGGACAAGACACGGACAAGACCGGACAAGACCCCGACAAGACTGGACAAGACCGGACAAGACCCAGACAAGACCGGACAAGACCGGACAAGAACGGACAAGACCCAGACAAGACCGGACAAGACCGGACAAGACCCAGACAAGACCGGACAAGACCCAGACAAGACTGGACAAGACCGGACAAGACCCAGACAAGACCGGACAAGACCGGACAAGACCCGGACAAGACCGGACAAGACCGGACAAGACCCAGACAAGACCGGACAAGACCGGACAAGACCAAGACAAGACAGGACAAGACCGGACAAGAACCAGACAAGACCGGACAAGACCGGACAAGACCCAGACAAGACCGGACAAGACCGGACAAGACCCAGACAAGACTGGACAAGACCGGACAAGACCAAGACAAGACAGGACAAGACCGGACAAGAACCAGACAAGACCGGACAAGACCCAGTCAAGACCCAGTCAAGACCGGACAAGACCGGACAAGACCCAGACAAGACCGGACAAGACCGGACAAGACCCAGACAAGACCGGACAAGACCCAGACAAGACCGGACAAGACCGGACAAGACCGGACAAGACCCAGACAAGACCGGACAAGACCCAGACAAGACCGGACAAGACCGGACAAGACCCAGACAAGACAAGACCGGACAAGACCGGACAAGACCCAGTCAAGACCGGACAAGACCCAGACAAGACCGGACAAGACCCAGACAAGACCGGACAAGACCGGACAAGACCCAGACAAGACCGGACAAGACCGGACAAGACCCAGACAAGACCGGACAAGACCGGACAAGACCCTGACAAGAACCGGACAAGACCGGACAAGACCCAGACAACACCGGACAAGACCCAGACAAGACCGGACAAGACCGGACAAGACCCAGACAAGACCGGACAAGACCCAGACAAGACCGGACAAGACCCAGACAAGATCGGACAAGACCGGACAAGACACGGACAAGACCGGACAAGACACCGACAAGACTGGACAAGACCGGACAAGACCCAGACAAGACCGGACAAGACCGGACAAGACCGGACAAGACCCAGACAAGACCGGACAAGACCGGACAAGACCCAGACAAGACCGGACAAGACCCAGACAAGACTGGACAAGACCGGACAAGACCCAGACAAGACCGGACAAGACCGGACAAGACCCAGACAAGACCGGACAAGACCGGACAAGACCCAGACAAGACTGGACAAGACCGGACAAGACCAAGACAAGACAGGACAAGACCGGACAAGAACCAGACAAGACCGGACAAGACCCAGTCAAGACCCAGTCAAGACCGGACAAGACCGGACAAGACCCAGACAAGACCGGACAAGACCCAGACAAGACCGGACAAGACCGGACAAGACCGGACAAGACCCAGACAAGACCGGACAAGACCCAGACAAGACCGGACAAGACCGGACAAGACCCAGACAAGACAAGACCGGACAAGACCGGACAAGACCCAGTCAAGACCGGACAAGACCCAGACAAGACCGGACAAGACCCAGACAAGACCGGACAAGACCGGACAAGACCCAGACAAGACCGGACATGGCCGGACAAGACCCTGACAAGACCGGACAAGACCGGACAAGACCCAGACAACACCGGACAAGACCGGACAAGACCGGACAAGAACCAGACAAGACCGGACAAGACCGAAAAAGACCGGACAAGACCCAGACAAGACCGGACAAGACCGGACAAGACCCAGACAAGACCGGACAAGACCCAGACAAGACCGGACAAGACCGGACAAGACCCAGACAAGACCGGACAAGACCGGACAAGACCGGACAAGACCCAGAAAAGACCGGACAAGACCGGACAAGACCCAGACAAGACCGGACAAGACCGGACAAGACCCAGACAAGATCGGACAAGACCGGACAAGACCCAGACAAGACCGGACAAGACCCAGACAACACCGGACAAGACCGGACAAGACCGGACAAGACCCAGACAAGACCGGACAAGACCGGACAAGACCGGACAAGACACAGACAAGACCGGACAAGACCGGACAAGACCCAGACAAGACCGGACAAGACCCAGACAAGACCGGACAAGACCGGACAAGACCCAGACAAGACCGGACAAGACACAGACAAGACCGGACAAGACCGGACAAGACCGGACAAGACCCAGACAAGACCGGACAAGACCCAGACAAGACCGGACAAGACCGGACAAGACCCAGACAAGACAAGACCGGACAAGACCGGACAAGACCCAGTCAAGACCGGACAAGACCCAGACAAGACCGGACAAGACCCAGACAAGACCGGACAAGACCGGACAAGACCCAGACAAGACCGGACAAGACCGGACAAGACCCAGACAAGACCGGACAAGACCGGACAAGACCCTGACAAGAACCGGACAAGACCGGACAAGACCCAGACAACAACGGACAAGACCCAGACAAGACCGGACAAGACCGGACAAGACCCAGACAAGACCGGACAAGACCCAGACAAGACCGGACAAGACCCAGACAAGATCGGACAAGACCGGACAAGACACGGACAAGACCGGACAAGACCCCGACAAGACTGGACAAGACCGGACAAGACCCAGACAAGACCGGACAAGACCGGACAAGACCGGACAAGACCCAGACAAGACCGGACAAGACCGGACAAGACCCAGACAAGACCGGACAAGACCCAGACAAGACTGGACAAGACCGGACAAGACCCAGACAAGACCGGACAAGACCGGACAAGACCCAGACAAGACCGGACAAGACCGGACAAGACCCAGACAAGACTGGACAAGACCGGACAAGACCAAGACAAGACAGGACAAGACCGGACAAGAACCAGACAAGACCGGACAAGACCCAGTCAAGACCCAGTCAAGACCGGACAAGACCGGACAAGACCCAGACAAGACCGGACAAGACCCAGACAAGACCGGACAAGACCGGACAAGACCGGACAAGACCCAGACAAGACCGGACAAGACCCAGACAAGACCGGACAAGACCGGACAAGACCCAGACAAGACAAGACCGGACAAGACCGGACAAGACCCAGTCAAGACCGGACAAGACCCAGACAAGACCGGACAAGACCGGACAAGACCCAGACAAGACCGGACAAGACCGGACAAGACCCAGACAAGACCGGACATGGCCGGACAAGACCCTGACAAGACCGGACAAGACCGGACAAGACCCAGACAACACCGGACAAGACCGGACAAGACCGGACAAGAACCAGACAAGACCGGACAAGACCGAAAAAGACCGGACAAGACCCAGACAAGACCGGACAAGACCGGACAAGACCCAGACAAGACCGGACAAGACCCAGACAAGACCGGACAAGACCGGACAAGACCCAGACAAGACCGGACAAGACCGGACAAGACCCAGAAAAGACCGGACAAGACCGGACAAGACCCAGACAAGACCGGACAAGACCGGACAAGACCCAGACAAGATCGGACAAGACCGGACAAGACCCAGACAAGACCGGACAAGACCCAGACAACACCGGACAAGACCGGACAAGACCGGACAAGACCCAGACAAGACCGGACAAGACCGGACAAGACCGGACAAGACACAGACAAGACCGGACAAGACCGGACAAGACCGGACAAGACCCAGACAAGACCGGACAAGACCCAGACAAGACCGGACAAGACCGGACAAGACCGGACAAGACCCAGACAAGACCGGACAAGACTGGACAAGACCCAGACAAGACCGGACAAGACCGGACAAGACCCAGACAAGACCGGACAAGACCGGACAAGACCCAGACAAGACCGGACAAGACCCAGACAAGACCGGACAAGACCCAGACAAGACCGGACAAGACCCAGACAAGACCGGACAAGACCGGACAAGACCCAGACAAGACCGGACAAGACCCGGACAAGACCGGACAAGACCGGACAAGACCCGGACAAGACCGGACAAGACCGGACAAGACCCGGACAAGACCGGACAAGACCCGGACAAGACCCAGACAAGACCGGACAAGACCGGACAAGACCCAGACAAGAACGGACAAGACCGGACAAGACCCAGACAAGACCGGACCAGACCGGACAAGACCCAGACAAGATCGGACAAGACCGGACAAGACCGGACAAGACCCAGACAAGACCGGACAAGACCCAGACAACACCGGACAAGACCGGACAAGACCGGACAAGACCCTGACAAGACCGGACAAGACCCAGACAAGACCGGACAAGACCGGACAAGACCGGACAAGACCGGACAAGACCCAGACAAGAACGGAAAAGACCGGACAAGACCCAGACAAGACCGGACAAGACCGGACAAGACCCAGACAAGACCGGACAAGACCCAGACAAGACCGGACAAGACCGGACAAGACCCAGACAAGACCGGACAAGACCGGACAAGACCCAGACAAGACCGGACAAGACCCAGACAAGACCGGACAAGACCGGACAAGACCCAGACAAGACCCAGACAAGACCGGACAAGACCGGACAAGACCCAGACAAGACCGGACAAGACCGGACAAGACACAGACGAGACCGGACAAGACCGGACAAGACCCAGACAAGACCGGACAAGACCCTGACAAGACCGGACAAGACCCAGACAAGACCGGACAAGACCGGACAAGACCGGACAAGACCGGACAAGACCCAGACAAGAACGGAAAAGACCGGACAAGACCCAGACAAGACCGGTCAAGACCGGACAAGACCCAGACAAGACCGGACAAGACCCAGACAAGACCGGACAAGACCGGACAAGACCCAGACAAGACCGGACAAGACCGGACAAGACACAGACAAGACCGGACAAGACCGGACAAGACCGGACAAGACCCAGACAAGACCGGACAAGACTGGACAAGACCCAGACAAGACCGGACAAGACCGGACAAGACCCAGACAAGACCGGACAAGACCGGACAAGACCCAGACAAGACCGGACAAGACCCAGACAAGACCGGACAAGACCCAGACAAGACCGGACAAGACCGGACAAGACCCAGACAAGACCGGACAAGACCGGACAAGACCCAGACAAGACCGGACAAGACCCGGACAAGACCGGACAAGACCGGACAAGACCCGGACAAGACCGGACAAGACCGGACAAGACCCGGACAAGACCGGACAAGACCCGGACAAGACCCAGACAAGACCGGACAAGACCGGACAAGACCCAGACAAGAACGGACAAGACCGGACAAGACCCAGACAAGACCGGACCAGACCGGACAAGACCCAGACAAGATCGGACAAGACCGGACAAGACCGGACAAGACCCAGACAAGACCGGACAAGACCCAGACAACACCGGACAAGACCGGACAAGACCGGACAAGACCCTGACAAGACCGGACAAGACCCAGACAAGACCGGACAAGACCGGACAAGACCGGACAAGACCGGACAAGACCCAGACAAGAACGGAAAAGACCGGACAAGACCCAGACAAGACCGGACAAGACCGGACAAGACCCAGACAAGACCGGACAAGACCCAGACAAGACCGGACAAGACCGGACAAGACCCAGACAAGACCGGACAAGACCGGACAAGACCCAGACAAGACCGGACAAGACCCAGACAAGACCGGACAAGACCGGACAAGACCCAGACAAGACCCAGACAAGACCGGACAAGACCGGACAAGACCCAGACAAGACCGGACAAGACCGGACAAGACACAGACGAGACCGGACAAGACCGGACAAGACCCAGACAAGACCGGACAAGACCCAGACAAGACCGGACAAGACCGGACAAGACCCAGACAAGACCGGACAAGACCGGACAAGACCCAGACAAGACCGGACAAGACCGGACAAGACCCAGACAAGACAGGACAAGACCGGACAAGAACCAGACAAGACCGGACAAGACCCAGTCAAGACCCAGTCAAGACCGGACAAGACCGGACAAGACCCAGACAAGACCGGACAAGACCGGACAAGACCCAGACAAGACCGGACAAGACCGGACAAGAACCAGACAAGACCGGTCAAGACCCAGATAAGACCGGACAAGACCCAGACAAGACCGGACAAGACCGGACAAGACCCAGACAAGACCGGACAAGACCCAGACAAGACCGGACAAGACCGGACAAGACTGGACAAGACCCAGACAAGACCGGACAAGACCGGACAAGACCCAGACAAGACCGGACAAGACCCAGACAAGACCGGACAAGACCCAGACAAGACCGGACAAGACCGGACAAGACCCAGACAAGACCGGACAAGACCGGACAAGACCCAGACAAGACCGGACAAGACCCGGACAAGACCGGACAAGACCGGACAAGACCCGGACAAGACCGGACAAGACCGGACAAGACCCGGACAAGACCGGACAAGACCCGGACAAGACCCAGACAAGACCGGACAAGACCGGACAAGACCCAGACAAGAACGGACAAGACCGGACAAGACCCAGACAAGACCGGACCAGACCGGACAAGACCCAGACAAGATCGGACAAGACCGGACAAGACCGGACAAGACCCAGACAAGACCGGACAAGACCCAGACAACACCGGACAAGACCGGACAAGACCGGACAAGACCCTGACAAGACCGGACAAGACCCAGACAAGACCGGACAAGACCGGACAAGACCCGGACAAGACCGGACAAGACCGGACAAGACCCGGACAAGACCGGACAAGACCCGGACAAGACCCAGACAAGACCGGACAAGACCGGACAAGACCCAGACAAGAACGGACAAGACCGGACAAGACCCAGACAAGACCGGACCAGACCGGACAAGACCCAGACAAGATCGGACAAGACCGGACAAGACCGGACAAGACCCAGACAAGACCGGACAAGACCCAGACAACACCGGACAAGACCGGACAAGACCGGACAAGACCCTGACAAGACCGGACAAGACCCAGACAAGACCGGACAAGACCGGACAAGACCGGACAAGACCGGACAAGACCCAGACAAGAACGGAAAAGACCGGACAAGACCCAGACAAGACCGGACAAGACCGGACAAGACCCAGACAAGACCGGACAAGACCCAGACAAGACCGGACAAGACCGGACAAGACCCAGACAAGACCGGACAAGACCGGACAAGACCCAGACAAGACCGGACAAGACCCAGACAAGACCGGACAAGACCGGACAAGACCCAGACAAGACCCAGACAAGACCGGACAAGACCGGACAAGACCCAGACAAGACCGGACAAGACCGGACAAGACACAGACGAGACCGGACAAGACCGGACAAGACCCAGACAAGACCGGACAAGACCCAGACAAGACCGGACAAGACCGGACAAGACCCAGACAAGACCGGACAAGACCGGACAAGACCCAGACAAGACCGGACAAGACCGGACAAGACCCAGACAAGACAGGACAAGACCGGACAAGAACCAGACAAGACCGGACAAGACCCAGTCAAGACCCAGTCAAGACCGGACAAGACCGGACAAGACCCAGACAAGACCGGACAAGACCGGACAAGACCCAGACAAGACCGGACAAGACCGGACAAGAACCAGACAAGACCGGTCAAGACCCAGATAAGACCGGACAAGACCCAGACAAGACCGGACAAGACCGGACAAGACCCAGACAAGACCGGACAAGACCCAGACAAGACCGGACAAGACCGGACAAGACCGGACAAGACCCAGACAAGACCGGAGAAGACCCAGACAAGACCGGACAAGACCGGACAAGACCGGACAAGACCGGACAAGACCCAGACAAGACCGGACAAGACCGGACAAGACCCAGACAAGACCGGACAAGACCCAGACAAGACCGGACAAGACCGGACAAGACCGGACAAGACCCAGACAAGACCGGACAAGACCCAGACAAGACCGGACAAGACCGGACAAGACCGGACAAGACCGGACAAGACCCAGACAAGACAAGACCGGACAAGACCGGACAAGACCCAGTCAAGACCGGACAAGACCCAGACAAGACCGGACAAGACCGGACAAGACCGGACAAGAACCAGACAAGTCCGGACAAGACCCAGACAAGACCGGACAAGACCGGACAAGACCCAGACAAGACCGGACAAGACCGGACAAGACCCAGACAAGACCGGACAAGACCGGACAAGACCCTGACAAGACCGGACAAGACCGGACAAGAACCAGACAACACCGGACAAGACCGGACAAGACCGGACAAGAACCAGACAAGACCGGACAAGACCGGACAAGACCCAGACACGACCGGACAAGACCGGACAAGACCCAGACATGACCGAAAAAGACCGGACAAGACCCGGACAAGACCGGACAAGACCCAGACAAGACCGGACAAGACCCAGACAAGACCGGACAAGACCCAGACAAGACCGGACAAGACCGGACAAGACCCAGACAAGACCGGACAAGACCGGACAAGACCCAGACAAGACCGGACAAGACCGGACAAGACACAGACAAGACCGGACAAGACCGGACAAGAGCCAGACAAGACCGGACAAGACCCAGACAAGACCGGACAAGACCGGACAAGACCGGACAAGACCCAGACAAGACCGGACAAGACCGCACAAGACCCAGACAAGACCGGACAAGACCGGACAAGACCGGACAAGACCCAGACAAGACCGGACAAGACCTAGACAAGACCGGACAAGACCCAGACAAGACCGGACAAGACCGGACGAGACCCAGACAAGACCGGACAAGACCGGACGAGACCCAGACAAGACCGGACAAGACCGGACAAGACCCAGACAACACCGGACAAGACCGGACAAGAACCAGACAAGACCGGACAGGACCGGACAAGACCCAGACAAGACCGGACAAGACCGGACAAGACCCAGACAAGACCGGACAAGACCGGACAAGACACAGACAAGACCGGACAAGACCGGACAAGACCCAGACAAGACCGGACAAGACCGGACAAGACCCAGACAAGACCGGACAAGACCGGACAAGACCCAGACAAGACCGGACAAGACCGGACAAGACCCAGACAAGACCGGACAAGACCCAGACAAGACCGGACATGACCGGACAAGACCCAGACAAGACCGGACAAGACCGGACAAGACCCAGACAAGACCGGACAAGACCGGACAAGACCCAGACAAGACCGGACAAGACCGGACAAGACCCAGACAAGACCGGACAAGACCGGACAAGACCCAGACAAGACCCGGACAAGACCCAGACAAGACCGGACAAGACCGGACAAGACCCAGACAAGACCGGACAAGTCCGGACAAGACCCAGACAAGACCGGACAAGACCGGACAAGACCCAGACAAGACCGGACAAGACCCAGACAAGACCGGACAAGACCCAGAAAAGACCGGACAAGACCCAGACAAGACCGGACAAGACCGGACAAGACCCAGACAAGACCCAGACAAGACCGGACAAGACCGAGACAAGACCCAGACAAGACCGGACAAGACCGGCAAGACCGGACAAGACCCAGACAAGACCGGACAAGACCCAGACAAGACACGGACAAGACCGGACAAGACCGGACAAGACCCAGACAAGACCGGACAAGACCCGGACAAGACCGGACAAGACCCGGACAAGACCGGACAAGACCCAGACAAGACCGGACAAGACCCAGACAAGATCGGACAAGACCGGACAAGACACGGATAAGACCGGACAAGACCCCGACAAGACTGGACAAGACCGGACAAGACCCAGACAAGACCGGACAAGACCGGACAAGACCGGACAAGACCGGACAAGACCCAGACAAGACCGGACAAGACCGCACAAGACCCAGACAAGACCGGACAAGACCGGACAAGACCGGACAAGACCCAGACAAGACCGGACAAGACCGGACAAGACCCAGACAAGACCGGACCAGACCGGACAAGACCCAGACAAGATCGGACAAGACCGGACAAGACCGGACAAGACCCAGACAAGACCGGACAAGACCCAGACAACACCGGACAAGACCGGACAAGACCGGACAAGACCCTGACAAGACCGGACAAGACCCAGACAAGACCGGACAAGACCGGACAAGACCGGACAAGACCGGACAAGACCCAGACAAGAACGGAAAAGACCGGACAATACCCAGACAAGACCGGACAAGACCGGACAAGACCCAGACAAGACCGGACAAGACCCAGACAAGACCGGACAAGACCGGACAAGACCCAGACAAGACCGGACAAGACCGGACAAGACCCAGACAAGACCGGACAAGACCGGACAAGACCCAGACAAGACCGGACAAGACCGGACAAGACCCAGACAAGACCGGACAAGACCCAGACAAGACCGGACATGACCGGACAAGACCCAGACAAGACCGGACAAGACCGGACAAGACCCAGACAAGACCGGACAAGACCGGACAAGACCCAGACAAGACCGGACAAGACCGGACAAGACCCAGACAAGACCGGACAAGACCGGACAAGACCCAGACAAGACCCGGACAAGACCCAGACAAGACCGGACAAGACCGGACAAGACCCAGACAAGACCGGACAAGTCCGGACAAGACCCAGACAAGACCGGACAAGACCGGACAAGACCCAGACAAGACCGGACAAGACCCAGACAAGACCGGACAAGACCCAGAAAAGACCGGACAAGACCCAGACAAGACCGGACAAGACCGGACAAGACCCAGACAAGACCCAGACAAGACCGGACAAGACCGAGACAAGACCCAGACAAGACCGGACAAGACCGGCAAGACCGGACAAGACCCAGACAAGACCGGACAAGACCCAGACAAGACACGGACAAGACCGGACAAGACCGGACAAGACCCAGACAAGACCGGACAAGACCCGGACAAGACCGGACAAGACCCGGACAAGACCGGACAAGACCCAGACAAGACCGGACAAGACCCAGACAAGATCGGACAAGACCGGACAAGACACGGATAAGACCGGACAAGACCCCGACAAGACTGGACAAGACCGGACAAGACCCAGACAAGACCGGACAAGACCGGACAAGACCGGACAAGACCGGACAAGACCCAGACAAGACCGGACAAGACCGCACAAGACCCAGACAAGACCGGACAAGACCGGACAAGACCGGACAAGACCCAGACAAGACCGGACAAGACCGGACAAGACCCAGACAAGACCGGACCAGACCGGACAAGACCCAGACAAGATCGGACAAGACCGGACAAGACCGGACAAGACCCAGACAAGACCGGACAAGACCCAGACAACACCGGACAAGACCGGACAAGACCGGACAAGACCCTGACAAGACCGGACAAGACCCAGACAAGACCGGACAAGACCGGACAAGACCGGACAAGACCGGACAAGACCCAGACAAGAACGGAAAAGACCGGACAATACCCAGACAAGACCGGACAAGACCTGGGTCTTGTCTGGGTCTTGTCCGGGTCTTGTCTGGGTCTTGTCCGGTCTTGTCCGGTCTTGTCTGGGTCTTGTCCGGTCTTGTCCGGTCTTGTCTGGATCTTGTCCGGTCTTGTCTGGATCTTGTCCGGTCTTGTCCGGTCTTGTCTGGGTCTTGTCCGGTCTTGTCTGGGTCTTGTCCGGTCTTGTCCGGTCTTGTCTGGGTCTTGTCCGGTCATGTCCGGTCTTGTCTGGGTCTTGTCCGGTCTTGTCTGGGTCTTGTCCGGTCTTGTCCGGTCTTGTCTGGGTCTTGTCCGGTCTTGTCCGGTCTTGTCTGGGTCTTGTCCGGTCTTGTCCGGTCTTGTCTGGGTCTTGTCCGGTCTTGTCCGGTCTTGTCTGTGTCTTGTCCGGTCTTGTCCGGTCTTGTCTGGGTCTTGTCCGGTCTTGTCCGGTCTTGTCTGGGTCTTGTCCGGTCTTGTCCGGTCTTGTCTGGTTCTTGTCCGGTCTTGTCCGGTGTTGTCTGGGTCTTGTCCGGTCTTGTCCGGTCTTGTCTGGGTCTCGTCCGGTCTTGTCCGGTCTTGTCTGGGTCTCGTCCGGTCTTGTCCGGTCTTGTCTGGGTCTTGTCCGGTCTTGTCTAGGTCTTGTCCGGTCTTGTCTGGGTCATGTCCGGTCTTGTCCGGTCTTGTCCGGTCTTGTCTGGGTCTTGTGCGGTCTTGTCCGGTCTTGTCTGGGTCTTGTCCGGTCTTGTCCGGTCTTGTCTGGGTCTTGTCCGGTCTTGTCTGGCTCTTGTCCGGTCTTGTCCGGTCTTGTCTGTGTCTTGTCCGGTCTTGTCCGGTCTTGTCCGGTCTTTTTCGGTCATGTCTGGGTCTTGTCCGGTCTTGTCCGGTCTTGTCTGGGTCTTGTCCGGTCTTGTCCGGTCTTGTCTGGTTCTTGTCCGGTCTTGTCCGGTCTTGTCCGGTGTTGTCTGGTTCTTGTCCGGTCTTGTCCGGTCTTGTCAGGGTCTTGTCCGGTCTTGTCCGGTCTTGTCTGGGTCTTGTCCGGTCTTGTCCGGTCTTGTCTGGGTCTTGTCCGGTCTTGTCCGGTCTTGCCTGGGTCTTGTCCGGTCTTGTCTGGTTCCTGTCCGGTCTTGTCCGGTCTTGTCCGGTCTTGTCTGGGTCTTGTCCGGTCTTGACTGGGTCTTGTCCGGTCTTGTCCGGTCTTGTCTTGTCTGGGTCTTGTCCGGTCTTGTCCGGTCTTGTCCGGTCTTGTCTGGGTCTTGTCCGGTCTTGTCTGGGTCTTGTCCGGTCTTGTCCGGTCTTGTCCGGTCTTGTCTGGGTCTTGTCCGGTCTTGTCTGGGTCTTGTCCGGTCTTGTCCGGTCTTGTCTGGGTCTTGTCCGGTCTTATCTGGGTCTTGACCGGTCTTGTCCGGTCTTGTCTGGGTCTTGTCCGGTCTTGTCTGGGTCTTGTCCGGTCTTGTCCGGTCTTGTCTGGGTCTTGTCCGGTCTTGTCCGGTCTTGTCTGGGTCTTGTCCGGTCTTGTCCGGTCTTGTCTGGGTCTTGTCCGGTCTTGTCCGGTCTTGTCTGGGTCTTGTCCGGTCTTGTCCGGTCTTGTCCGGTCTTGTCTGGGTCTTGTCCGGTCTTGTCTGGGTCTTGTCCGGTCTTGTCCGGTCTCGTCTGTGTCTTGTCCGGTCTTGTCCGGTCTTGTCTGGGTCTTGTCCGGTCTTGTCCGGTCTTGTCTGGGTCTTGTCTGGGTCTTGTCCGGTCTTGTCCGGTCTTGTCTGGGTCTTGTCCGGTCTTGTCCGGTCTTGTCTGGGTCTTGTCCGGTCTTGTCCGGTCTTGTCTGGGTCTTGTCCGGTCTTGTCCGGTCTTGTCTGGGTCTTGTCCGGTCTTGTCTGGGTCTTGTCTGTGTCTTGTCCGGTCTTGTCCGGTCTTGTCTGGGTCTTGTCCGGTCTTGTCCGGTCTTGTCTGGGTCTTGTCCGGTCTTGTCCGGTCTTGTCTGGGTCTTGTCCGGTCTTGTCTGGGTCTTGTCCGGTCTTGTCTGGGTCTTGTCCGGTCTTGTCCGGTCTTGTCCGGTCTTGCCGGTCTTGTCCGGTCTTGTCTGGGTCTTGTCTCGGTCTTGTCCGGTCTTGTCTGGGTCTTGTCTGGGTCTTGTCCGGTCTTGTCCGGTCTTGTCTGGGTCTTGTCCGGTCTTGTCTGGGTCTTGTCCGGTCTTGTCTGGGTCTTGTCCGGTCTTGTCTGGGTCTTGTCCGGTCTTGTCCGGTCTTGTCTGGGTCTTGTCCGGACTTGTCCGGTCTTGTCTGGGTCTTGTCCGGTCTTGTCCGGTCTTGTCTGGGTCTTGTCCGGGTCTTGTCTGGGTCTTGTCCGGTCTTGTCCGGTCTTGTCTGGGTCTTGTCCGGTCTTGTCCGGTCTTGTCTGGGTCTTGTCCGGTCTTGTCCGGTCTTGTCTGGGTCTTGTCCGGTCTTGTCTGTGTCTTGTCCGGTCTTGTCCGGTCTTGTCTGGGTCTTGTCCGGTCATGTCCGGTCTTGTCTGGGTCTTGTCCGGTCTTGTCTGGGTCTTGTCCGGTCTTGTCCGGTCTTGTCTGGGTCTTGTTCGGTCTTGTCCGGTCTTGTCTGGGTCTTGTCCGGTCTTGTCCGGTCTTGTCTGGGTCTTGTCCGGTCTTGTCCGGTCTTGTCCGGTCTTGTCTGTGTCTTGTCCGGTCTTGTCCGGTCTTGTCTGGGTCTTGTCCGGTCTTGTCCGGTCTTGTCCGGTCTTGTCCGGTCTTGTCTGGGTCTTGTCCGGTCTTGTCCAGTCTTGTCGGGGTCTTGTCCGGTCTTGTCCGTGTCTTGTCCGGTCTTGTCCGATCTTGTCTGGGTCTTGTCCGGTCTTGTCTGGGTCTTGTCCGGTCTTGTCCGGGTCTTGTCCGGTCTTGTCCGGGTCTTGTCCGGTCTTGTCTGGGTCTTGTCCGGTCTTGTCCGGTCTTGTCCGTGTCTTGTCTGGGTCTTGTCCGGTCTTGTCTGGGTCTTGTCCGGTCTTGCCGGTCTTGTCCGGTCTTGTCTGGGTCTTGTCTCGGTCTTGTCCGGTCTTGTCTGGGTCTTGTCTGGGTCTTGTCCGGTCTTGTCCGGTCTTGTCTGGGTCTTGTCCGGTCTTGTCTGGGTCTTGTCCGGTCTTGTCTGGGTCTTGTCCGGTCTTGTCTGGGTCTTGTCCGGTCTTGTCCGGTCTTGTCGGGGTCTTGTCCGGACTTGTCCGGTCTTGTCTGGGTCTTGTCCGGTCTTGTCCGGTCTTGTCTGGGTCTTGTCCGGGTCTTGTCTGGGTCTTGTCCGGTCTTGTCCGGTCTTGTCTGGGTCTTGTCCGGTCTTGTCCGGTCTTGTCTGGATCTTGTCCGGTCTTGTCTGGATCTTGTCCGGTCTTGTCCGGTCTTGTCTGGGTCTTGTCCGGTCTTGTCTGGGTCTTGTCCGGTCTTGTCCGGTCTTGTCTGGGTCTTGTCCGGTCATGTCCGGTCTTGTCTGGGTCTTGTCCGGTCTTGTCTGGGTCTTGTCCGGTCTTGTCCGGTCTTGTCTGGGTCTTGTCCGGTCTTGTCCGGTCTTGTCTGGGTCTTGTCCGGTCTTGTCCGGTCTTGTCTGGGTCTTGTCCGGTCTTGTCCGGTCTTGTCTGTGTCTTGTCCGGTCTTGTCCGGTCTTGTCTGGGTCTTGTCCGGTCTTGTCCGGTCTTGTCTGGGTCTTGTCCGGTCTTGTCCGGTCTTGTCTGGTTCTTGTCCGGTCTTGTCCGGTGTTGTCTGGGTCTTGTCCGGTCTTGTCCGGTCTTGTCTGGGTCTCGTCCGGTCTTGTCCGGTCTTGTCTGGGTCTCGTCCGGTCTTGTCCGGTCTTGTCTGGGTCTTGTCCGGTCTTGTCTAGGTCTTGTCCGGTCTTGTCTGGGTCATGTCCGGTCTTGTCCGGTCTTGTCCGGTCTTGTCTGGGTCTTGTGCGGTCTTGTCCGGTCTTGTCTGGGTCTTGTCCGGTCTTGTCCGGTCTTGTCTGGGTCTTGTCCGGTCTTGTCTGGCTCTTGTCCGGTCTTGTCCGGTCTTGTCTGTGTCTTGTCCGGTCTTGTCCGGTCTTGTCCGGTCTTTTTCGGTCATGTCTGGGTCTTGTCCGGTCTTGTCCGGTCTTGTCTGGGTCTTGTCCGGTCTTGTCCGGTCTTGTCTGGTTCTTGTCCGGTCTTGTCCGGTCTTGTCCGGTGTTGTCTGGTTCTTGTCCGGTCTTGTCCGGTCTTGTCAGGGTCTTGTCCGGTCTTGTCCGGTCTTGTCTGGGTCTTGTCCGGTCTTGTCCGGTCTTGTCTGGGTCTTGTCCGGTCTTGTCCGGTCTTGCCTGGGTCTTGTCCGGTCTTGTCTGGTTCCTGTCCGGTCTTGTCCGGTCTTGTCCGGTCTTGTCTGGGTCTTGTCCGGTCTTGACTGGGTCTTGTCCGGTCTTGTCCGGTCTTGTCTTGTCTGGGTCTTGTCCGGTCTTGTCCGGTCTTGTCCGGTCTTGTCTGGGTCTTGTCCGGTCTTGTCTGGGTCTTGTCCGGTCTTGTCCGGTCTTGTCCGGTCTTGTCTGGGTCTTGTCCGGTCTTGTCTGGGTCTTGTCCGGTCTTGTCCGGTCTTGTCTGGGTCTTGTCCGGTCTTATCTGGGTCTTGACCGGTCTTGTCCGGTCTTGTCTGGGTCTTGTCCGGTCTTGTCTGGGTCTTGTCCGGTCTTGTCCGGTCTTGTCTGGGTCTTGTCCGGTCTTGTCCGGTCTTGTCTGGGTCTTGTCCGGTCTTGTCCGGTCTTGTCTGGGTCTTGTCCGGTCTTGTCCGGTCTTGTCTGGGTCTTGTCCGGTCTTGTCCGGTCTTGTCCGGTCTTGTCTGGGTCTTGTCCGGTCTTGTCTGGGTCTTGTCCGGTCTTGTCCGGTCTCGTCTGTGTCTTGTCCGGTCTTGTCCGGTCTTGTCTGGGTCTTGTCCGGTCTTGTCCGGTCTTGTCTGGGTCTTGTCTGGGTCTTGTCCGGTCTTGTCCGGTCTTGTCTGGGTCTTGTCCGGTCTTGTCCGGTCTTGTCTGGGTCTTGTCCGGTCTTGTCCGGTCTTGTCTGGGTCTTGTCCGGTCTTGTCCGGTCTTGTCTGGGTCTTGTCCGGTCTTGTCTGGGTCTTGTCCGGTCTTGTCCGGTCTTGTCTGGGTATTGTCCGGTCTTTTCCGTTCTTGTCTGGGTCTTGTCCGGTCTTGTCCGGTCTTGTCCGGTCTTGTCCGGTCTTGTCTGGGTCTTGTCCGGTCTTGTCAGGGTCTTGTCCGGTCTTGTCCGGTCTTGTCCGGTGTTGTCTGGGTCTTGTCCGGTCTTGTCTGGGTCTTGTCCGGTCTTGTCCGGTCTTGTCCGATCTTGTCTGGGTCTTGTCCGGTCTGGTCCGGTCTTGTCTGGGTCTTGTCCGGTCTTGTCCGGTCTTGTCTGGGTCTTGTCCGGTCTTGTCCGGTCTTGTCCGGTCTTGTCTGGGTCTTGTGCGGTCTTGTCCGGTCTTGTCTGGGTCTTGTCCGGTCTTGTCCGGTCTTGTCCGGTCTTGTCCGGTCTTGTCTGGGTCTTGTCCGGTCTTGTCCAGTCTTGTCGGGGTCTTGTCCGGTCTTATCCGTGTCTTGTCCGGTCTTGTCCGATCTTGTCTGGGTCTTGTCCGGTCTTGTCTGGGTCTTGTCCGGTCTTGTCCGGGTCTTGTCCGGTCTTGTCCGGGTCTTGTCCGGTCTTGTCTGGGTCTTGTCCGGTCTTGTCCGGTCTTGTCCGTGTCTTGTCTGGGTCTTGTCCGGTCTTGTCTGGGTCTTGTCCGGTCTTGCCGGTCTTGTCCGGTCTTGTCTGGGTCTTGTCTCGGTCTTGTCCGGTCTTGTCTGGGTCTTGTCTGGGTCTTGTCCGGTCTTGTCCGGTCTTGTCTGGGTCTTGTCCGGTCTTTTCTGGGTCTTGTCCGGTCTTGTCTGGGTCTTGTCCGGTCTTGTCTGGGTCTTGTCCGGTCTTGTCCGGTCTTGTCTGGGTCTTGTCCGGACTTGTCCGGTCTTGTCTGGGTCTTGTCCGGTCTTGTCCGGTCTTGTCTGGGTCTTGTCCGGGTCTTGTCTGGGTCTTGTCCGGTCTTGTCCGGTCTTGTCTGGGTCTTGTCCGGTCTTGTCCGGTCTTGTCTGGGTCTTGTCCGGTCTTGTCCGGTCTTGTCTGGGTCTTGTCCGGTCTTGTCCGGTCTTGTCTGGGTCTTGTCCGGTCATGTCCGGTCTTGTCTGGGTCTTGTCCGGTCTTGTCTGGGTCTTGTCCGGTCTTGTCCGGTCTTGTCTGGGTCTTGTCCGGTCTTGTCCGGTCTTGTCTGGGTCTTGTCCGGTCTTGTCCGGTCTTGTCTGGGTCTTGTCCGGTCTTGTCCGGTCTTGTCTGGGTCTTGTCCGGTCTTGTCTGGGTCTTGTCCGGTCTTGTCCGGTCTTGTCTGGGTATTGTCCGGTCTTTTCCGTTCTTGTCTGGGTCTTGTCCGGTCTTGTCCGGTCTTGTCCGGTCTTGTCCGGTCTTGTCTGGGTCTTGTCCGGTCTTGTCAGGGTCTTGTCCGGTCTTGTCCGGTCTTGTCCGGTGTTGTCTGGGTCTTGTCCGGTCTTGTCTGGGTCTTGTCCGGTCTTGTCCGGTCTTGTCCGATCTTGTCTGGGTCTTGTCCGGTCTGGTCCGGTCTTGTCTGGGTCTTGTCCGGTCTTGTCCGGTCTTGTCTGGGTCTTGTCCGGTCTTGTCCGGTCTTGTCCGGTCTTGTCTGGGTCTTGTGCGGTCTTGTCCGGTCTTGTCTGGGTCTTGTCCGGTCTTGTCCGGTCTTGTCCGGTCTTGTCCGGTCTTGTCTGGGTCTTGTCCGGTCTTGTCCAGTCTTGTCGGGGTCTTGTCCGGTCTTATCCGTGTCTTGTCCGGTCTTGTCCGATCTTGTCTGGGTCTTGTCCGGTCTTGTCTGGGTCTTGTCCGGTCTTGTCCGGGTCTTGTCCGGTCTTGTCCGGGTCTTGTCCGGTCTTGTCTGGGTCTTGTCCGGTCTTGTCCGGTCTTGTCCGTGTCTTGTCTGGGTCTTGTCCGGTCTTGTCTGGGTCTTGTCCGGTCTTGCCGGTCTTGTCCGGTCTTGTCTGGGTCTTGTCTCGGTCTTGTCCGGTCTTGTCTGGGTCTTGTCTGGGTCTTGTCCGGTCTTGTCCGGTCTTGTCTGGGTCTTGTCCGGTCTTTTCTGGGTCTTGTCCGGTCTTGTCTGGGTCTTGTCCGGTCTTGTCTGGGTCTTGTCCGGTCTTGTCCGGTCTTGTCTGGGTCTTGTCCGGACTTGTCCGGTCTTGTCTGGGTCTTGTCCGGTCTTGTCCGGTCTTGTCTGGGTCTTGTCCGGGTCTTGTCTGGGTCTTGTCCGGTCTTGTCCGGTCTTGTCTGGGTCTTGTCCGGTCTTGTCCGGTCTTGTCTGGGTCTTGTCCGGTCTTGTCCGGTCTTGTCTGGGTCTTGTCCGGTCTTGTCCGGTCTTGTCTGGGTCTTGTCCGGTCATGTCCGGTCTTGTCTGGGTCTTGTCCGGTCTTGTCTGGGTCTTGTCCGGTCTTGTCCGGTCTTGTCTGGGTCTTGTCCGGTCTTGTCCGGTCTTGTCTGGGTCTTGTCCGGTCTTGTCCGGTCTTGTCTGGGTCTTGTCCGGTCTTGTCCGGTCTTGTCTGTGTCTTGTCCGGTCTTGTCCGGTCTTGTCTGGGTCTTGTCCGGTCTTGTCCGGTCTTGTCTGGGTCTTGTCCGGTCCTGTCCGGTCTTGTCTGGTTCTTGTCCGGTCTTGTCCGGTGTTGTCTGGGTCTTGTCCGGTCTTGTCCGGTCTTGTCTGGGTCTCGTCCGGTCTTGTCCGGTCTTGTCTGGGTCTCGTCCGGTCTTGTCCGGTCTTGTCTGGGTCTTGTCCGGTCTTGTCTAGGTCTTGTCCGGTCTTGTCTGGGTCTTGTCCGGTCTTGTCCGGTCTTGTCCGGTCTTGTCTGGGTCTTGTGCGGTCTTGTCCGGTCTTGTCTGGGTCTTGTCCGGTCTTGTCCGGTCTTGTCCGGTCTTGTCTGGGTCTTGTCCGGTCTTGTCTGGCTCTTGTCCGGTCTTGTCCGGTCT
This sequence comes from Rhinoraja longicauda, assembly GCF_053455715.1. NCBI lineage: Eukaryota > Metazoa > Chordata > Chondrichthyes > Rajiformes > Arhynchobatidae > Rhinoraja > Rhinoraja longicauda. Next base: position 147,413 of record NW_027601425.1, read on the forward strand.
TGTCTGTGTCTTGTCCGGTCTTGTCCGGTCTTGTCTGGGTCTTGTCCGGTCTTGTCCGGTCTTGTCTGGGTCTTGTCCGGTCTTGTCCGGTCTTGTCTGGGTCTTGTCCGGTCTTGTCTGGGTCTTGTCCGGTCTTGTCTGGGTCTTGTCCGGTCTTGTCCGGGTCTTGTCCGGTCTTTTTCGGTCATGTCTGGGTCTTGTCCGGTCTTGTCCGGTCGTGTCTGGGTCTTGTCCGGTCTTGTCCGGTCTTGTCTGGTTCTTGTCCGGTCTTGTCCGGTCTTGTCCGGTGTTGTCTGGTTCTTGTCCGGTCTTGTCCGGTCTTGTCAGGGTCTTGTCCGGTCTTGTCCGGTCTTGTCTGGGTCTTGTCCGGTCTTGTCCGGTCTTGTCTGGGTCTTGTCCGGTCTTGTCCGGTCTTGTCTGGGTCTTGTCCGGACTTGTCTGGTTCTTGTCCGGTCTTGTCCGGTCTTGTCCGGTCTTGTCTGGGTCTTGTCCGGTCTTGACTGGGTCTTGTCCGGTCTTGTCCGGTCTTGTCTTGTCTGGGTCTTGTCCGGTCTTGTCCGGTCTTGTCCGGTCTTGTCCGGTCTTGTCTGGGTCTTGTCCGGTCTTGTCTGGGTCTTGTCCGGTCTTGTCCGGTCTTGTCCGGTCTTGTCTGGGTCTTGTCCGGTCTTGTCTGGGTCTTGTCCGGTCTTGTCCGGTCTTGTCTGGGTCTTGTCCGGTCTTGTCCGGTCTTGTCCGGTCTTGTCCGGTCTTGTCTGGGTCTTCTCCGGTCTTGTCTGGGTCTTGTCCGGTCTTGTCCGGTCTTGTCCGGTCTTGTCTGGGTCTTGTCCGGTCTTGTCTGGGTCTTGTCCGGTCTTGTCCGGTCTTGTCTGGGTCTTGTCCGGTCTTATCTGGGTCTTGACCGGTCTTGTCTGGTTCTTGTCCGGTCTTGTCCGGTCTTGTCTGGGTCTTGTCCGGTCTTGTCCGGTCTTGTCTGGGTCTTGTCCGGTCTTGTCCGGTCTTGACTGGGTCTTGACTGGGTCTTGTCCGGTCTTGTCTGGTTCTTGTCCGGTCTTGTCCTGTCTTGTCTGGGTCTTGTCCGGTCTTGTCCGGTCTTGTCTGGGTCTTGTCCGGTCTTGTCCGGTCTTGTCTGGGTCTTGTCCGGTCTTGTCCGGTCTTGTCTGGGTCTTGTCCGGTCTTGTCTGGGTCTTGTCCGGTCTTGTCCGGTCTCGTCTGTGTCTTGTCCGGTCTTGTCCGGTCTTGTCTGGGTCTTGTCCGGTCTTGTCCGGTCTTGTCTGGGTCTTGTCTGGGTCTTGTCCGGTCTTGTCCGGTCTTGTCTGGGTCTTGTCCGGTCTTGTCTGGGTCTTGTCCGGTCTTGTCCGGTCTTGTCTGGGTCTTGTCCGGTCTTGTCCGGTCTTGTCTGGGTCTTGTCCGGTCTTGTCTGGGTCTTGTCCGGTCTTGTCCGGTCTTGTCTGGGTCTTGTCCGGTCTTTTCCGTTCTTGTCTGGGTCTTGTCCGGTCTTGTCCGGTCTTGTCCGGTCTTGTCCGGTCTTGTCTGGGTCTTGTCCGGTCTTGTCAGGGTCTTGTCCGGTCTTGTCCGGTCTTGTCCGGTGTTGTCTGGGTCTTGTCCGGTCTTGTCTGGGTCTTGTCCGGTCTTGTCCGGTCTTGTCCGATCTTGTCTGGGTCTTGTCCGGTCTGGTCCGGTCTTGTCTGGGTCTTGTCCGGTCTTGTCCGTTCTTGTCTGGGTCTTGTCCGGTCTTGTCCGGTCTTGTCTGGGTCTTGTCCGGGTCTTGTCCGGTCTTGTCCGGGTCTTGTCCGGTCTTGTCCGGTCTTGTCCGGGTCTTGTCCGGTCTTGTCCGGTCTTGTCCGGGTCTTGTCCGGTCTTGTCTGGGTCTTGTCCGGTCTTGTCCGGTCTTGTCTGGGTCTTGTCCGGTCTTGTCCGGTCTTGTCTGGGTCTTGTCCGGTCTTGTCTGGGTCTTGTCCGGTCTTGTCTGGGTCTTGTCCGGTCTTGTCCGGTCTTGTCTGGGTCTTGTCCGGTCTTGTCCGGTCTTGTCCGGTCTTGTCTGGGTCTTGTCCGGTCTTGTCTGGGTCTTGTCCGGTCTTGTCCGGTCTTGTCTGGGTCTTGTCCGGTCTTATCTGGGTCTTGACCGGTCTTGTCTGGTTCTTGTCCGGTCTTGTCCGGTCTTGTCTGGGTCTTGTCCGGTCTTGTCCGGTCTTGTCTGGGTCTTGTCCGGTCTTGTCCGGTCTTGACTGGGTCTTGACTGGGTCTTGTCCGGTCTTGTCTGGTTCTTGTCCGGTCTTGTCCTGTCTTGTCTGGGTCTTGTCCGGTCTTGTCCGGTCTTGTCTGGGTCTTGTCCGGTCTTGTCCGGTCTTGTCTGGGTCTTGTCCGGTCTTGTCCGGTCTTGTCTGGGTCTTGTCCGGTCTTGTCTGGGTCTTGTCCGGTCTTGTCCGGTCTCGTCTGTGTCTTGTCCGGTCTTGTCCGGTCTTGTCTGGGTCTTGTCCGGTCTTGTCCGGTCTTGTCTGGGTCTTGTCTGGGTCTTGTCCGGTCTTGTCCGGTCTTGTCTGGGTCTTGTCCGGTCTTGTCTGGGTCTTGTCCGGTCTTGTCCGGTCTTGTCTGGGTCTTGTCCGGTCTTGTCCGGTCTTGTCTGGGTCTTGTCCGGTCTTGTCTGGGTCTTGTCCGGTCTTGTCCGGTCTTGTCTGGGTCTTGTCCGGTCTTTTCCGTTCTTGTCTGGGTCTTGTCCGGTCTTGTCCGGTCTTGTCCGGTCTTGTCCGGTCTTGTCTGGGTCTTGTCCGGTCTTGTCAGGGTCTTGTCCGGTCTTGTCCGGTCTTGTCCGGTGTTGTCTGGGTCTTGTCCGGTCTTGTCTGGGTCTTGTCCGGTCTTGTCCGGTCTTGTCCGATCTTGTCTGGGTCTTGTCCGGTCTGGTCCGGTCTTGTCTGGGTCTTGTCCGGTCTTGTCCGTTCTTGTCTGGGTCTTGTCCGGTCTTGTCCGGTCTTGTCTGGGTCTTGTCCGGGTCTTGTCCGGTCTTGTCCGGGTCTTGTCCGGTCTTGTCCGGTCTTGTCCGGGTCTTGTCCGGTCTTGTCCGGTCTTGTCCGGGTCTTGTCCGGTCTTGTCTGGGTCTTGTCCGGTCTTGTCCGGTCTTGTCTGGGTCTTGTCCGGTCTTGTCCGGTCTTGTCTGGGTCTTGTCCGGTCTTGTCTGGGTCTTGTCCGGTCTTGTCTGGGTCTTGTCCGGTCTTGTCCGGTCTTGTCTGGGTCTTGTCCGGTCTTGTCCGGTCTTGTCTGGGTCTTGTCCAGTCTTGTCCGGTCTTGTCTGGGTCTTGTCCGGTCTTGTCCGGTCTTGTCCGGTCTTGTCTGTGTCTTGTCCGGTCTTGTCCGGTCTTGTCTGGGTCTTGTCCGGTCTTGTCCGGTCTTGTCTGGGTCTTGTCCGGTCTTGTCTGGGTCTTGTCCGGTCTTGACCGGTCTTGTCTGGGTCTTGTCCGGTCTTTTCCGTTCTTGTCTGGGTCTTGTCCGGTCTTGTCCGGTCTTGTCCGGTCTTGTCCGGTCTTGTCTGGGTCTTGTCCGGTCTTGTCAGGGTCTTGTCCGGTCTTGTCTGGGTCTTGTCCGGTCTTGTCCGGTCTCGTCTGTGTCTTGTCCGGTCTTGTCCGGTCTTGTCTGGGTCTTGTCCGGTCTTGTCCGGTCTTGTCTGGGTCTTGTCTGGGTCTTGTCCGGTCTTGTCCGGTCTTGTCTGGGTCTTGTCCGGTCTTGTCTGGGTCTTGTCCGGTCTTGTCCGGTCTTGTCTGGGTCTTGTCCGGTCTTGTCCGGTCTTGTCTGGGTCTTGTCCGGTCTTGTCTGGGTCTTGTCCGGTCTTGTCCGGTCTTGTCTGGGTCTTGTCCGGTCTTTTCCGTTCTTGTCTGGGTCTTGTCCGGTCTTGTCCGGTCTTGTCCGGTCTTGTCCGGTCTTGTCTGGGTCTTGTCCGGTCTTGTCAGGGTCTTGTCCGGTCTTGTCCGGTCTTGTCCGGTGTTGTCTGGGTCTTGTCCGGTCTTGTCTGGGTCTTGTCCGGTCTTGTCCGGTCTTGTCCGATCTTGTCTGGGTCTTGTCCGGTCTGGTCCGGTCTTGTCTGGGTCTTGTCCGGTCTTGTCCGTTCTTGTCTGGGTCTTGTCCGGTCTTGTCCGGTCTTGTCTGGGTCTTGTCCGGGTCTTGTCCGGTCTTGTCCGGGTCTTGTCCGGTCTTGTCCGGTCTTGTCCGGGTCTTGTCCGGTCTTGTCCGGTCTTGTCCGGGTCTTGTCCGGTCTTGTCTGGGTCTTGTCCGGTCTTGTCCGGTCTTGTCTGGGTCTTGTCCGGTCTTGTCTGGGTCTTGTCCGGTCTTGTCTGGGTCTTGTCCGGTCTTGTCTGGGTCTTGTCCGGTCTTGTCCGGTCTTGTCTGGGTCTTGTCCGGTCTTGTCCGGTCTTGTCTGGGTCTTGTCCAGTCTTGTCCGGTCTTGTCTGGGTCTTGTCCGGTCTTGTCCGGTCTTGTCCGGTCTTGTCTGGGTCTTGTCCGGTCTTGTCTGGGTCTTGTCCGGTCTTGTCCGGTCTTGTCCGGTCTTGTCTGTGTCTTGTCCGGTCTTGTCCGGTCTTGTCCGGTCTTGTCTGGGTCTTGTCCGGTCTTGTCCGGTCTTGTCCGGTGTTGTCTGGGTCTTGTCCGGTCTTGTCTGGGTCTTGTCCGGTCTTGTCCGATCTTGTCTGGGTCTTGTCCGGTCTTGTCCGGTCTTGTCTGGGTCTTGTCCGGTCTTGTCCGGTCTTTTCTGGGTCTTGTCCGGTCTTGTCCGGTCTTGTCCGGTCTTGTCTGGGTCTTGTCCGGTCTTGTCCGGTCTTGTCTGGGTCTTGTCCGGTCTTGTCTGGGTCTTGTCCGGTCTTGTCCGGTCTTGTCTGGGTCTTGTCCGGTCTTTTTCGGTCTTGTCCGGTCTTGTCTGGTTCTTGTCCGGTCTTGTCCGGTCTTGTCCGGTGTTGTCTGGGTCTTGTCCGGTCTTGTCCGGTCTTGTCAGGGTCTTGTCCGGCCATGTCCGGTCTTGTCTGGGTCTTGTCCGGTCTTGTCCGGTCTTGTCTGGGTCTTGTCCGGTCTTGTCTGGGTCTTGTCCGGTCTTGACTGGGTCTTGTCCGGTCTTGTCCGGTCTTGTCTTGTCTGGGTCTTGTCCGGTCTTGTCCGGTCTTGTCTGGGTCTTGTCCGGTCTTGTCTGGGTCTTGTCCGGTCTTGTCCGGTCTTGTCCGGTCTTGTCTGGGTCTTGTCCGGTCTTGTCTGGGTCTTGTCCGGTCTTGTCCGGTCTTGACTGGGTCTTGACTGGGTCTTGTCCGGTCTTGTCTGGTTCTTGTCCGGTCTTGTCCTGTCTTGTCTTGGTCTTGTCCGGTCTTGTCCAGTCTTGTCTGGGTCTTGTCCGGTCTTGTCCGGTCTTGTCTGGGTCTTGTCCGGTCTTGTCCGGTCTTGTCTGGGTCTTGTCCGGTCTTGTCCAGTCTTGTCTGGGTCTTGTCCGGTCTTGTCTGGGTCTTGTCCGGTCTTGTCCGGTCTTGTCTGGGTCTTGTCCGGTCTTGTCCGGTCTTGTCCGGTCTTGTCTGGGTCTTGTCCGGTCTTGTCCAGTCTTGTCGGTGTCTTGTCCGGTCTTGTCCGTGTCTTGTCCGGTCTTGTCCGATCTTGTCTGGGTCTTGTCCGGTCTTGTCTGGGTCTTGTCCGGTCTTGTCTGGGTCTTGTCCGGTCTTGTCCGGTCTTGTCTGGGTCTTGTCCGGTGTTGTCTGGGTCTTGTCCGGTCTTGTCCGGTTCTTGTCAGGGTCTTGTCCGGTCTTGTCCGGTCTTGTCTGGGTCTTGTCCGGTCTTGTCCGGTCTTGTCTGGGTCTTGTCCGGTCTTGTCCGGTCTTGTCTGGGTCTTGTCCGGTCTTGTCTGGGTCTTGTCCGGTCTTGACTGGGTCTTGTCCGGTCTTGTCCGGTCTTGTCTTGTCTGGGTCTTGTCCGGTCTTGTCCGGTCTTGTCTGGGTCTTGTCCGGTCTTGTCTGGGTCTTGTCCGGTCTTGTCCGGTCTTGTCCGGTCTTGTCTGGGTCTTGTCCGGTCTTGTCTGGGTCTTGTCCGGTCTTGTCCGGTCTTGTCTGGGTCTTGTCCGGTCTTGTCCGGTCTTGACTGGGTCTTGACTGGGTCTTGTCCGGTCTTGTCTGGTTCTTGTCCGGTCTTGTCCTGTCTTGTCTTGGTCTTGTCCGGTCTTGTCCAGTCTTGTCTGGGTCTTGTCCGGTCTTGTCCGGTCTTGTCTGGGTCTTGTCCGGTCTTGTCCGGTCTTGTCTGGTTCTTGTCCGGTCTTGTCCTGTCTTGTCTTGGTCTTGTCCGGTCTTGTCCGGTCTTGTCTGGGTCTTGTCCGGTCTTGTCCGGTCTTGTCCGGGTCTTGTCCGGTCTTGTCCGGTCTTGTCTGGGTCTTGTCCGGTCTTGTCCAGTCTTGTCTGGGTCTTGTCCGGTCTTGTCTGGGTCTTGTCCGGTCTTGTCCGGTCTTGTCTGGGTCTTGTCCGTTCTTGTCCGGTCTTGTCCGGTCTTGTCTGGGTCTTGTCCGGTCTTGTCCAGTCTTGTCGGGGTCTTGTCCGGTCTTGTCCGTGTCTTGTCCGGTCTTGTCCGATCTTGTCTGGGTCTTGTCCGGTCTTGTCTGGGTCTTGTCCGGTCTTGTCCGGGTCTTGTCCGGTCTTGTCCGGGTCTTGTCCGGTCTTGTCCGGTCTTGTCCGGGTCTTGTCCGGTCTTGTCTGGGTCTTGTCTGGGTCTTGTCCGGTCTTGCCGGTCTTGTCCGGTCTTGTCTGGGTCTTGTCTCAGTCTTGTCCGGTCTTGTCTGGGTCTTGTCTGGGTCTTGTCCGTTCTTGTCCGGTCTTGTCTGGGTCTTGTCCGGTCTTATCTGGGTCTTGTCCGGTCTTGTCTGGGTCTTGTCCGGTCTTGTCTGGGTCTTGTCCGGTCTTGTCCGGTCTTGTCTGGGTCTTGTCCGGACTTGTCCGGTCTTGTCTGGGTCTTGTCCGGTCTTGTCCGGTCTTGTCTGGGTCTTGTCCGGGTCTTGTCTGGGTCTTGTCCGGTCTTGTCCGGTCTTGTCTGGGTCTTGTCCGGTCTTGTCCGGTCTTGTCTGGGTCTTGTCCGGTCTTGTCCGGTCTTGTCTGGGTCTTGTCCGGTCTTGTCTGGGTCTTGTCCGGTCTTGTCCGGTCTTGTCTGGGTCTTGTCCGGTCATGTCCGGTCTTGTCTGGGTCTTGTCCGGTCTTGTCTGGGTCTTGTCCGGTCTTGTCCGGTCTTGTCTGGGTCTTGTCCGGTCTTGTCCGGTCTTGTCTGGGTCTTGTCCGGTCTTGTCCGGTCTTGTCTGGGTCTTGTCCGGTCTTGTCCGGTCTTGTCTGGGTCTTGTCCGGTCTTGTCCGGTCTTGTCTGTGTCTTGTCCGGTCTTGTCCGGTCTTGTCTGGGTCTTGTCCGGTCTTGTCCGGTCTTGTCTGGTTCTTGTCCGGTCTTGTCCGGTGTTGTCTGGGTCTTGTCCGGTCTTGTCCGGTCTTGTCTGGGTCTCGTCCGGTCTTGTCCGGTCTTGTCTGGGTCTCGTCCGGTCTTGTCCGGTCTTATCTGGGTCTTGTCCGGTCTTGTCTGGGTCTTGTCCGGTCTTGTCTGGGTCATGTCCGGTCTTGTCCGGTCTTGTCCCGTCTTGTCTGGGTCTTGTGCGGTCTTGTCCGGTCTTGTCTGGGTCTTGTCCGGTCTTGTCCGGTCTTGTCCGGTCTTGTCTGGGTCTTGTCCGGTCTTGTCCGGTCTTGTCTGTGTCTTGTCCGGTCTTGTCCGGTCTTGTCTGGGTCTTGTCCGGTCTTGTCCGGTCTTGTCTGGGTCTTGTCCGGTCTTGTCTGTGTGAGAGAGAAGTAAAAAGGGTTAATTGATTTAAACTAAGGACCATGAGAAATAGCTGACCTGACTAAGAACCGCAAGAGTAAATAGTGACATTCCGAGGATAAGGGCAAGATATCCAAGGAACTAGTGACGTTCCAAGGAGAGGGCAAGATATCCAAGGAACTAGTGACGTTCCAAGGATAAGGGCAAGATATCCAAAGAGTAAATAGTGACATTCCGAGGATAAGGGCAAGATATCCAAAGAACTAGGAGAGAGGGCAAGATGACCAGAGCACTAGGGGAGAGGGCATGAACTACTCTGTACTGCGCATGCCTAATGAGATAAATGAATATTGCAAAAACGCCCCGCATGACAAGATGCCTCATTTAAATGTACATGCGATGTATGATGTGGGAGGCAACAGGGGCGATGACGGTAGATTGTGCACCTCAGTGCTCCGATTGGAAGGAGCCCGAAGGGGAGGAATTTAAGATGTGACAATTGTAAAGTGAAGTGAATAAAAAGAAGGGATTTTCCCGACCTCGGTGTGTCTTGAGAGGGAAGGCACCCAACTCTGCAGACTTGCAAATAAAATACTTGTTTCTCTAGATTGTCTCGAGCATCGTAATTGTGAGCACTCACATTTGCATCTCACAGCTTGGGGGCTCGTCCGGGATCGCCACTCCGGCCGGCTGACGGGAGTATACGGAAGAAGGGACGGTGCACCCCGCTGAGTTCAGCGGTCTCAGACTCCTTGCTTGCCGTCAGCAGTTTGAGCGAGTGATACCTGGACCAGAGACTCGAGAAACAAGTGGGAGGACCAGGAAATCGCGAGGAGCTAAATCGAGTGATTCTTGTGCACAAGACCCGGGTAAGAAAACTGACTATTAAGTACTACTCGGCGATTACAGCTAAGATCGGAGGGGAATTCCGATCGGGAGAATAAATGATCGGAGGGGAATTCCGATCGGGAGGAGGGGCAGTGAAAACGGAAAGCCCAAAAGGGAGGGGAAGGGCGGTAAGCCCAACCCCCGCATTCCGCCTGATAGTCCGTTGGGGCGAATGCTGAGCCATTGGGGGCAGGGAAAACCCAGGGATTGGAGAAGACAAAAATTATTAAGTTCTGTTATTTTGATTGGCCAAAGGAACCAATAAAAGGGAGTTCAGCCTGGTGGCCACGACTGGGCTCCGATGAGGATTGAGTACGGCAGGCATTAAATGTGTTTGTTAATTCAAAAGCTTCCCCTAATCTGGAGGAAAGTTGTTATGCTTGTAAGGGGAAAGCGAAGAATAAATCCTGAAAGAATCACAGGAATCACAGGCTTGCCGATGCCTCAGAATAAATATTAAAGGAATATAGTAGAACTATAGAAGATAGAAATAGCGTAATAGGTAGCACAGTGACTATAGAGACGGAACGGAGTGAGAACAAGGACTGCATTTAAACTGACTGACCAAGTGCACTAACATAAGACGAATACAATGAATAAAATAACTGCAGTTGAACTACTATGTAGGAAGTTCCCCGTATCCAAAGAGGATATTAATTTATTTATTTTTAAAAAACACTCTGAGAAATGGAAAAAAAAAAAAGGACGAAACAATTGGCGGCACGGTGGCGCAGCGGTAGAGTTGCTGCTTTACAGCGAATGCAGCGCCGGAGACTCAGGTTCGATCCTGACTACGGGTGCTGTACTGTAAGGAGTTTGTACATTCTCCCCGTGACCTGCGTGGGTTTTCTCCGAGATCTTCGGTTTCCTCCCACACTCCAAAGACGTACAGGTATGTAGGTAAATTGGCTGGGTAAATGTAAAAATTGTCCCTAGTGTGTAGGATAGTGTTAATAGTGTTAGTGTGCGGGGATCGCTGGGCGGCACGGACTTGGTGGGCCGAAAAGGCCTGTTTCCGCGCTGTGTATATATGATATGATATGATATGATATGATATGAATTGGTTACGAAATGGCCCACGGAATGATATAAATATGATATAAATGTTGATATAAATGTTGATATATTTATATTTTGATATAAATATGTGTGATGAAATGGGAGTGTTAATTAAGAACTATAAGCCTAAGGATAAATCAGAAACCAGAGTAACGAAAAAGGAAAAATAACTAGACGTACTTAAATTGTTTAGAATAGAAGGAGAAAGGCTGAGGAAAGCATAGCAGGAAAAGAATACCACCCCAAACAAGGGTGAAAGACCCCCAAAACAGCATGAAAGTCAGGAGCTTCAGGAGAAAAAAATCAACTCTGTACCCCAGCCTATGGGACCCTGGGTATCCCCCTCCCTATTCCAGCCAGGACGGAACAAAGCAGTGCCCTTTGGTAAAAGGGAATAGTGGAGATAGAGGGAGAAGTCACAACTTGGAACGATGAGCAAGACATAAAGGAATATAGACAGAGAAGGGGGCAGCGGGAAAAGGAAAGGATGAAGCAAGAAGCACGGGAACTAGAAGCAGACATCAAAAGGCTGCAGGACCTCAGGGACAGAAAGATTTATGGGACCCGTCAGGCAGCAAATGAGGAGTATGAGGGAGACAGCAACGTAGAAACACAGGCATGTAATCAGCAGGCATCAGAGGCAGGACAACAACTGCTCAGGGCCAATTTCGTGACTAAATCCTGGCCTGATGTGAGGAAAAAGTTAGAAAAGATGGATGATTGGAATGAGAGATCACTACCTCAGTTGCTTACGGAGGCCCAGAAAGTGTACGTGCGGAGGGATGAGGAGAAACAGAAGGGAAAGGCAAAGATTATGTTACAGGCAGTAAAGCAAGTAGTAGACAAGGAACAGGGAAGTACAGGACGGCGGGGGAGTTACGCCCAAGGCAGAGGGAGAGGAGGCGGCAGAGGCCGTAGAAGAGGGGGATATGGAGAAGGTTACGGCAGGGGCCGGGGAAATACGGGTACGGGACAAGGTTGGAGGACAGGGCCTTCAAAATGTTATTTTTGTAATAAGGAAGGACACTTCAAAAGGGAGTGCCCTGAGCTTGTAGCGGAGTCCCGCACGTACGGTATGATGGAAAATGAATAGGGGGGGTCAGGGGTTCTCGTCCTTGGGGTCGAGGTACTATAGAAGGGAGCCCCTGGTAAATTTAAAAATAGGACCCCAAGGAGAAGATACGGTGTTCATGGTAGATTCAGGAGCGGAGCGATCAAGTGTGACCAAAGTACCAACAGGTACGGAGGCAGGACAAGGGAGAGTAAAAATTACCGGGGTAGGGGGAACTGTGATGGTAGCTCCCGAGATAGGAGGAGTGAATGTAAGGTATGAAAACCGGGAGGCGGTAGAGGACCTGATCTTAGTACCCCAGGCTGGCGTAAATTTAATGGGCAGAGATTTACAAATACAATTGGGAATAGGCACAGCACCGGTAGAGGGAAGAGTAGTGGTCCAGTTGTATACTCTGTATAGATGGAAAAAGACATAGTGGATACGGTATAGTGAATGGGGAAACCATGGAGGAAATTGAAAGTGGCAGGCTGCCTGATAGTTGGTCAGCCCAATCTTGTGAATTATATGCACTAATGAGAGCTTTGGAACTATTGGAAGGAAAGGAAGGAACAGTGTATACCGACTCAAAATACGCCTTTGGGGTAGTACACACCTTTGGGAAGATCTGGAAAGAGCGAGGAATGATAACAGCTCGGGGGAAAGAATTAGCGCATGAGCAATTGATAGGACAGACACTGGAGGCCTTGCAGAAACCAGAACAGGTAGCCATAGCACATGTGGCAGGGCATCAGAAGGGTAACACCCTGGAAGTCCGAGGAAATAGGGCAGCGGATGAGGTGGCAAAGAGAGCAGCCACAGATCAGACGGTAGAAATGATGTCACTGATACCTTTAAGGGAACCAGAGGAAAAGATACCTATCTTTGGTGAAAAAGAGCAGGAACACATGAGAGAAATGGGAGCCCGGCGTACCCCAAATGGGAAATGGTGGACACCGGATGGAAAGCAGCAATTGAACAAAGAAATTATAAGGGAGTTATTAGGGAGGTTGCACGGGCAAAGCCATTGGGGAACCCAAGCCCTCTGTGATACCCTCCTCAGGACCTACGCTTGCCGTGGGATGTATACCATGGCCAAACAAGTCATAGGGGGTTGTGTAATATGTCAGCGAATCAACAAAAAAAATCATGAGAGCAGTCCCAGGAGGAGGACAACCATTAGCAATAAGACCCTTCCAAAGAATACAGATAGACTTCACCGAGTTGCCCCGGATACAGAGATGGAAATACCTGTTAGTGGTAGTAGACCATTTCACTAGATGGGTAGAAGCATTCCCTACAGCAACTGCCACCTCACAGTCGGTAGCCAAGGTATTATTGGAGCAAATTATACCCAGATATGGGATTGTGGAAACATAAGACTCAGATAGAGGGACCCATTTTGCCTCCAAAACACATAAAATGATATGTGAAGCATTAGGGATTGAATGGAAATTGCATACACCATGGCATCCCCAGAGTTCCGGAAAGGTGGAAAGAATGAATGGCACCTTAAAGACCCAAATCACCAAGTTAGTAGAGGAAACGAGACTCCCCTGGACTAAGTGCCTTCCGATAGCCTTGTTAAGAATCCGAACGGCACCTCGGAAAGATATAGGGGTATCCCCATATGAAATGTTATTCGGGCTCCCGTACTTAGGAAAGATAGAAGGGATCCCAACAATACCAGGGAACGACGTGTTCTTAAGGAACTATTTACTGGCAGTATCCCAATCTCTTGCAGAACTAAAAACTAAAGGATTATTGGCCCAGAGCCTGCCACTGGATTTTCCGATTCACTCAGTCAAGGCTGGAGACTGGGTACTAATAAAAACGTGGAAGGAAGAAAAGTTGCAACCTAGGTGGACTGGACCCTACCTTGTGTTATTAACCACCGAGACAGCAGTACGAACAAAAGAAAAAGGGTGGACACACGCAAGTCGATTTAAGGGTCCCGTGGAGGCCCCACCAGACAATATCAGCCCGTAGACGGCACGTGGAGGAAAGGAGCCATTGACTTTGGTATTCACCAAGACCCCGCACGGAAAATGAAGACTTTGTGCTGGTGGATCGGGTGCTGGGTGGTTATCCAGGTTGTGAGTAATGTAACATGCATAAAAATAACTATACCACAGAATAGAAGGGCCACCACCAACCCATTTGATATATGTGAAGGAAAATGGTGGTGTGGTCATAGGATGTATGTATGCACCCATCCCTGTAAAGATTGGCACGAGGTATTCACTTCATCCAGAGGGGGGTGGCATAAGCCCACCTATCAAACTGATAGGTGGAGAGTATATCAAAACCCAAATGAGGGATTGCCAGGACGTGTATATGTAAGCATACAGAGGGTTCGAATAAAGGAAAGTGGTAGTATTGGATATGTGCAGATAGAACAGGGAAGGACGCATGCCTGAGGTTTGAAATAAAGGTAGAACGGGACGGATATATGGTAAAATATGAGGATAAGGGGGCAATGTTCCAGATAGAAGACAGTCAGAGTAGGGATCCCTGGGCAACCCCAGCACCACCTGTAGTCCACAATGTCACCACGGAATATGAGCCTAAGGATTTAAATATAATGATAGTAACAGGAGAAATAGAATTAATGCAATTGTATGGGGAGGGAATACCAACAGGGGGAAAGGGAACCAACACCTGGCTTACCTGGATGATGTACACGGCCAGAAGTATGCAACAAACCAATTGCTACGCCTGCGCCGGAGCTAAGCCTCAGCTGGTCCCCGTACCATTTCCCCTGAATTGGAATAGGACACCTGGGGCTATGTCATGTATACTACAACTATTCACGAATCCCATACTACCAAAGAATGAGACCTGCCAGAGCTACCATTACCTATTCCCGGCTAGCAACAACAACACGAAGGGCCAAAGGAAAGACCCTCGACCTCCGCCATTCACCATTCCCCTAGGGGAGGAGGGATTTGAGTGCTATACAAGATATAACCCAGATGGACAGGAAATGGGGGAGGTGCTAAACTGCAATCAGACGTATAACATTACAGCTGAGGAACAGGGGTCACTGTTCAGTAGCTCCTGGCTGATAAAGCAGATAGTCAGTAGAGCCGATGTCTGGTGGTGGTGCGGAGAGGATACCCTGTGGCCCCGGCTACCAGGGTCATGGACAGGAACCTGTACCCTTACACAACTAATGATGCCCTTCACCACAGCAGTAGAGCATGCGGTCAAACTCAATGAAGGGGGCCGACGACAAAGGAGAGAGGTGAGAGGATCATTTGACACACACATCTATATAGATGCAATAGGGGTGCCAAGAGTGGCACCCGATGAATTCAAAGCCAGAAACCAGATAGCTGCTGGCTTTGAGTCCATACTCTTCTGGTGGTCCACAATTAATAAAAATGTGGACTGGATCAACTACCTATACTACAATCAACAACGCTTTATAAATTACACTCGAGATGCGGTTGAAGGATTAGCGGAACAACTGACAGCTACCAGCCTAATGGCCTGGCAAAATCGCATAGCCTTGGACATGCTCCTGGCTGAGAAAGGGGGGGTGTGTGTGATGTTTGGGGAACAATGTTGCACCTACATCCCCAACAACACTGCTCCTGATGGGTCTGTATCAAGAGCCCTAGCAAGTCTCACCTCCCTCTCTATCGAATTGGCCGAAAACTCTGGGGTAGACACCTCCTGGACCGGGTTTCTAGACTCCTGGTTTGGGAAATGGAAGCACATCTTTACATCAGCCCTAACATCAGTGGTAGTTGTGATGGGGTTGATGTGTCTATTCGGATGTTGTATCATTCCCTGCATACGGGGGTTGTCTCAGCGATTGATAGAGACAGCCCTGACAAAGAACGACATCACCATGATGGCCTACAGTATGACCAGCAGGAGGAATATAGAGAGGCAAAGACTCTGCTGTTAGCACTAGAAAAGGAGGAAATAGTATAAATCAAAGTAGCGTGGCATAAGAAAAAGGGTGGATTGTGAGAGAGAAGTAAAAAGGGTTAATTGATTTAAACTAAGGACCATGAGAAATAGCTGACCTGACTAAGAACCGCAAGAGTAAATAGTGACATTCCGAGGATAAGGGCAAGATATCCAAGGAACTAGTGACGTTCCAAGGAGAGGGCAAGATATCCAAGGAACTAGTGACGTTCCAAGGATAAGGGCAAGATATCCAAAGAGTAAATAGTGACATTCCGAGGATAAGGGCAAGATATCCAAAGAACTAGGAGAGAGGGCAAGATGACCAGAGCACTAGGGGAGAGGGCATGAACTACTCTGTACTGCGCATGCCTAAAGAGATAAATGAATATTGCAAAAACGCCCCGCATGACAAGATGCCTCATTTAAATGTACATGCGATGTATGATGTGGGAGGCAACAGGGGCGATGACGGTAGATTGTGCACCTCAGTGCTCCGATTGGAAGGAGCCCGAAGGGGAGGAATTTAAGATGTGACAATTGTAAAGTGAAGTGAATAAAAAGAAGGGATTTTCCCGACCTCGGTGTGTCTTGAGAGGGAAGGCACCCAACTCTGCAGACTTGCAAATAAAATACTTGTTTTTCTAGATTGTCTCGAGCATCGTAATTGTGAGCACTCACATTTGCATCTCACATCTGGGTCTTGTCCGGTCTTGTCCGGTCTTGTCCGGTGTTGTCTGGGTCTTGTCCGGTCTTGTCTGGGTCTTGTCCGGTCTTGTCCGGTCTTGTCCGATCTTGTCTGGGTCTTGTCCGGTCTTGTCCGGTCTTGTCTGGGTCTTGTCCGGTCTTGTCCGGTCTTGTCTGGGTCTTGTTCGGTCTTGTCCGGTCTTGTCTGGGTCTTGTCCGGTCTTGTCTGGGTCTTGTCCGGTCTTGTCCGGGTCTTGTCCGGTCTTTTTCGGTCATGTCTGGGTCTTGTCTGGTCTTGTCCGGTCTTGTCTGGGTCTTGTCCGGTCTTGTCCGGTCTTGTCTGGGTCTTGTCCGGTCTTGTCCGGTCTTGTCTGGTTCTTGTCCGGTCTTGTCCGGTCTTGTCCGGTGTTGTCTGGTTCTTGTCCGGTCTTGTCCGGTCTTGTCAGGGTCTTGTCCGGTCTTGTCTGGGTCTTGTCCGGTCTTGTCTGGGTCTTGTCCGGTCTTGTCCGGTCTTGTCTGGGTCTTGTCCGGTCTTGTCCGGTCTTGTCTGGGTCTTGTCCGGTCTTGTCTGGGTCTTGTCCGGTCTTGTCCGGTCTTGTCCGATCTTGTCTGGGTCTTGTCCGGTCTTGTCCGGTCTTGTCCGGTCTTGTCTGGGTCTTGTCCGGTCTTGTCCGGTCTTGTCCGGTCTTGTCTGGGTCTTGTCCGGTCTTGTCTGGGTCTTGTCCGGTCTTGTCCGGTCTTGTCTGGGTCTTGTCCGGTCTTATCTGGGTCTTGACCGGTCTTGTCTGGTTCTTGTCCGGTCTTGTCCGGTCTTGTCTGGGTCTTGTCCGGTCTTGTCCGGTCTTGTCTGGGTCTTGTCCGGTCTTGTCCGGTCTTGACTGGGTCTTGACTGGGTCTTGTCCGGTCTTGTCTGGTTCTTGTCCTGTCTTGTCCTGTCTTGTCTGGGTCTTGTCCGGTCTTGTCCGGTCTTGTCTGGGTCTTGTCCGGTCTTGTCCGGTCTTGTCTGGGTCTTGTCCGGTCTTGTCCGGTCTTGTCTGGGTCTTGTCCGGTCTTGTCCGGTCTTGTCTGGGTCTTGTCCGGTCTTGTCCGGTCTTGTCTGGGTCTTGTCCGGTCTTGTCCGGTCTTGACCGGTCTTGTCTGGGTCTTGTCCGGTCTTGTCTGGGTCTTGTCCGGTCTTGTCCGGTCTCGTCTGTGTCTTGTCCGGTCTTGTCCGGTCTTGTCTGGTTCTTGTCCGGTCTTGTCCGGTCTTGTCTTGGTCTTGTCCGGTCTTGTCCGGTCTTGTCTGGGTCTTGTCCGGTCTTGTCCGGTCTTGTCTGGGTCTTGTCCGGTCTTGTCCGGTCTTGTCTGGGTCTTGTCCGGTCTTGTCCGGTCTTGTCTGGGTCTTGTCCTGTCTTGTCTGGGTCTTGTCCGGTCTTGTCCGATCTTGTCTGGGTCTTGTCCGGTCTTTTCCGTTCTTGTCTGGGTCTTGTCCGGTCTTGTCCGGTCTTGTCTGGGTCTCGGTCTTGTCCGGTCTTGTCCGGTCTTGTCCGGTCTTGTCCGGTCTTGTCCGGTGTTGTCTGGGTCTTGTCCGGTCTTGTCTGGGTCTTGTCCGGTCTTGTCCGGTCTTGTCCGATCTTGTCTGGGTCTTGTCCGGTCTTGTCCGGTCTTGTCTGGGTCTTGTCCGGTCTTGTCCGGTCTTGTCTGGGTCTTGTCCGGTCTTGTCCGGTCTTGTCTGGGTCTTGTCCGGGTCTTGTCCGGTCTTGTCCGGGTCTTGTCCGGTCTTGTCCGGGTCTTGTCCGGTATTGTCCGGTCTTGTCCGGGTCTTGTCCGGTCTTGTCTGGGTCTTGTCCGGTCTTGTCCGGTCTTGTCTGGGTCTTGTCCGGTCTTGTCCGGTCTTGTCTGGGTCTTGTCCGGTCTTGTCTGGGTCTTGTCCGGTCTTGTCCGGTCTTGTCTGGGTCTTGTCCGGTCTTGTCCGGTCTTGTCTGGGTCTTGTCCGGTCTTGTCCGGTCTTGTCTGGGTCTTGTCCGGTCTTGTCCGGTCTTGTCTGGGTCTTGTCCGGTCTTGTCCGGTCTTGTCCGGTCTTGTCTGGGTCTTGTCCGGTCTTGTCTGGGTCTTGTCCGGTCTTGTCCGGTCTTGTCTGTGTCTTGTCCGGTCTTGTCCGGTCTTGTCCGGTCTTGTCTGGGTCTTGTCCGGTCTTGTCCGGTCTTGTCTGGGTCTTGTCCGGTCTTGTCCGGTCTTGTCTGGGTCTTGTCCGGTCTTGTCCGGTCTTGTCCGGTCTTGTCTGGGTCTTGTCCGGTCTTGTCTGGGTCTTGTCCGGTCTTGTCCGATCTTGTCTGGGTCTTGTCCGGTCTTGTCCGGTCTTGTCTGGGTCTTGTCCGGTCTTGTCCGGTCTTTTCTGGGTCTTGTCCGGTCTTGTCCGGTCTTGTCTGGGTCTTGTCCGGTCTTGTCCGGTCTTGTCTGGGTCTTGTCCGGTCTTGTCTGAGTCTTGTCCGGTCTTGTCCGGTCTTGTCTGGGTCTTGTCCGGTCTTTTTCGGTCTTGTCCGGTCTTGTCTGGTTCTTGTCCGGTCTTGTCCGGTCTTGTCCGGTGTTGTCTGGGTCTTGTCCGGTCTTGTCCGGTCTTGTCAGGGTCTTGTCCGGTCTTGTCCGGTCTTGTCTGGGTCTTGTCCGGTCTTGTCCGGTCTTGTCTGGGTCTTGTCCGGTCTTGTCCGGTCTTGTCTGGGTCTTGTCCGGTCTTGACTGGGTCTTGTCCGGTCTTGTCCGGTCTTGTCTTGTCTGGGTCTTGTCCGGTCTTGTCCGGTCTTGTCTGGGTCTTGTCCGCTCTTGTCTGGGTCTTGTCCGGTCTTGTCCGGTCTTGTCCGGTCTTGTCTGGGTCTTGTCCGGTCTTGTCCGGTCTTGTCCGGTCTTGTCTGGGTCTTGTCCGGTCTTGTCTGGGTTTTGTCCGGTCTTGTCCGGTCTTGTCTGGGTCTTGTCCGGTCTTGTCTGGTCTGGTCTTGTCCGGTGTTGTCTGGGTCTTGTCCGGTCTTGTCTGGGTCTTGTCCGGTCTTGTCCGGTCTTGTCCGATCTTGTCTGGGTCTTGTCCGGTCTTGTCCGGTCTTGTCAGGGTCTTGTTCGGTCTTGTCCGGTCTTGTCTGGGTCTTGTCCGGTCTTGTCCGGTCTTGTCTGGGTCTTGTCCGGTCTTGTCCGGTCTTGTCTGGTCTTGTCCGGGTCTTGTCCGGTCTTGTCTGGTTCTTGTCCGGTCTTGTCCGGTCTTGTCCGGTGTTGTCTGGGTCTTGTCCGGTCTTGTCCGGTCTTTTCTGGGTCTTGTCCGGTCTTGTCCGGTCTTGTCTGGGTCTTGTCCGGTCTTGTCCGGTCTTGTCTGGGTCTTGTCCGGTCTTGTCTGGGTCTTGTCCGGTCTTGTCCGGTCTTGTCTGGGTCTTGTCCGGTCTTTTTCGGTCTTGTCCGGTCTTGTCTGGTTCTTGTCCGGTCTTGTCCGGTCTTGTCCGGTGTTGTCTGGGTCTTGTCCGGTCTTGTCCGGTCTTGTCAGGGTCTTGTCCGGTCTTGTCCTGTCTTGTCTGGGTCTTGTCCGGTCTTGTCCGGTCTTGTCTGGGTCTTGTCCGGTCTTGTCCGGTCTTGTCTGGGTCTTGTCCGGTCTTGACTGGGTCTTGTCCGGTCTTGTCCGGTCTTGTCTTGTCTGGGTCTTGTCCGGTCTTGTCCGGTCTTGTCTGGGTCTTGTCCGGTCTTGTCTGGGTCTTGTCCGGTCTTGTCCGGTCTTGTCCGGTCTTGTCTGGGTCTTGTCCGGTCTTGTCCGGTCTTGTCTGGGTCTTGTCCGGTCTTGTCTGGGTTTTGTCCGGTCTTGTCCGGTCTTGTCTGGGTCTTGTCCGGTCTTGTCTGGTCTGGTCTTGTCCGGTGTTGTCTGGGTCTTGTCCGGTCTTGTCTGGGTCTTGTCCGGTCTTGTCCGGTCTTGTCCGATCTTGTCTGGGTCTTGTCCGGTCTTGTCCGGTCTTGTCTGGGTCTTGTTCGGTCTTGTCCGGTCTTGTCTGGGTCTTGTCCGGTCTTGTCCGGTCTTGTCTGGGTCTTGTCTGGTCTTGTCCGGGTCTTGTCCGGTCTTGTCCGGTCTTGTCTGGGTCTTGTCCGGTCTTGTCCGGTCTTGTCTGGGTCTTGTCCGGGTCTGGTCCGGTCTTGTCCGGTCTTGTCTGGGTCTTGTCCGGTCTTGTCCGGTCTTGTCTGGGTCTCGTCCGGTCTTGTCCGGTCTTGTCTGGGTCTCGTCCGGTCTTGTCCGGTCTTGTCCGGTCTTGTCCGGTCTTGTCTGGGTCTCGTCCGGTCTTGTCCGGTCTTGTCTGGGTCTCGTCCGGTCTTGTCCGGTCTTGTCTGGGTCTTGTCCGGTCTTGTCCGGTCTTGTCTGGGTCTCGTCCGGTCTTGTCCGGTCTTGTCTGGGTCTCGTCCGGTCTTGTCCGGTCTTGTCCGGTCTTGTCTGGGTCTCGTCCGGTCTTGTCCGGTCTTGTCTGGGACTCGTCCGGTCTTGTCCGGTCTTGTCTGGGTTTCGTCCGGTCTTGTCCGGTCTTGTCTGGGTCTCGTCCGGTCTTGTCCGGTCTTGTCTGGGTCTCGTCCGGTCTTGTCCGGTCTTGTCTGGGTCTCGTCCGTTCTTGTCCGGTCTTGTCTGGGTCTCGTCCGGTCTTGTCCGGTCTTGTCTGGGTCTCGTCCGGTCTTGTCCGGTCTTGTCTGGGTCTCGTCCGGTCTTGTCCGGTCTTGTCCGGTCTTGTCTGGGTCTTGTCCGGTCTTGTCCGGTCTTGTCTGGGTCTTGTCCGGTCTTGTCCGGTCTTGTCTGCGTCTTGTCCGGTCTTGTCCGTTCTTGTCTGTGTCTTGTCCGGTCTTGTCCGGTCTTGTCCGGTCTTGTCTGGGTCTTGTCCGGTCTTGTCTGCGTCTTGTCCGGTCTTGTCCGGTCTTGTCCGGTCTTGTCTGGTTCTTGTCCGGTCTTGTCCGGTCTTGTCTGGGTCTCGTCCGGTCTTGTCCGGTCTTGTCCGATCTTGTCCGATCTTGTCTGGGTCTTGTCCGGTCTTGTCCGGTCTTGTCTGGGTCTTGTCCGGTCTTGTCCGGTCTTGTCTGGGTCTTGTCCGGTCTTGTCCGGTCTTGTCTGGGTCTTGTCCGGTCTTGTCCGGTCTTGTCTGGGTCTTGTCCGGTCTTGTCCGGTCTTGTTTGGGTCTTGTCCGGTCTTGTCTGGGTCTTGACCGGTCTTGTCCGGTCTTGTCTGGGTCTTGTCCGGTCTTTTCCTGTCTTGTCTGGGTCTTGTCCGGTCTTGTCCGGTCTTGTCTGGGTCTTGTCCGGTCTTGTCCGGTCTTGTATGGGTCTTGTCCGGTCTTGTCCGGTCTTGTCTGGGTCTTGTCCGGTCTTGTCCGGTCTTGTCCGGTGTTGTCTGGGTCTTGTCCGGTCTTGTCTGGGTCTTGTCCGGTCTTGTCCGGTCTTGTCCGATCTTGTCTGGGTCTTGTCCGGTCTTGTCTGCGTCTTGTCCGGTCTTGTCCGGTCTTGTCTGGGTCTTGTCCGGTCTTGTCCGGTCTTGTCTGGGTCTTGTCCGGTCTTGTCCGGTCTTGTCTGGTTCTTGTCCGGTCTTGTCCGGTCTTGTCCGGTCTTGTCTGGGTCTTGTCCGGTCTTGTCCGGTCTTGTCTGGGTCTTGTCCGGTCTTGTCCGGTCTTGTCTGGGTCTTGTCCGGTCTTGTCCGGTCTTGTATGGGTCTTGTCCGGTCTTGTCTGGGTCTTGTCCGGTCTTGTCCGGTCTTGTCTGGGTCTTGTCCGGTCTTGTCCGGGTCTTGTCCGGTCTTGTCCGGTCTTGTCTGGGTCTTGTCCGGTCTTGTCCGGTCTTGTCTGGGTCTTGTCCGGTCTTGTCCGGTCTTGTCTGGGTCTTGTCCGGTCTTGTCCGGTCTTGCCTGGGTCTTGTCCGGTCTTGTCCGGTCTTGTCTGGGTCTTGTCCGGTCTTGTCCGGTCTTCTCCGGGTCTTGTCCGGTCTTGTCCGGTCTTGTCTGGGTCTTGTCCGGTCTTGTCCGGTCTCGTCCGGTCTCGTCTGTGTCTTGTCCGGTCTTGTCCGGTCTTGTCTGGGTCTTGTCCTGTCTTGTCCGGTCTTGTCTGGGTCTTGTCCGGTCTTGTCCGGTCTTGTCAGGGTCTTGTCCGGTCTTGTCCGGTCTTGTCTGGTTCTTGTCCGGTCTTGTCCGGTCTTGTCTGTGTCTTGTCCGGTCTTGTCCGGTCTTGTCCGGTCTTGTCTGGGTCTTGTCCGGTCTTGTCCGGTCTTGTCTGGGTCTTGTCCGGTCTTGTCTGGGTCTTGTCCGGTCTTGTCCGGTCTTGTCTGGGTCTTGTCCGGTCTTTTCCGGTCTTGTCTGGGTCTTGTCCGGTCTTGTCCGGTCTTGTCTGGGTCTTGTCCGGTCTTGTCTGGGTTTTGTCCGGTCTTGTCCGGTCTTGTCTGGGTCTTGTCCGGTCTTGTCTGGTCTGGTCTTGTCCGGTGTTGTCTGGGTCTTGCCCGGTCTTGTCTGGGTCTTGTCCGGTCTTGTCCGGTCTTGTCCGATCTTGTCTGGGTCTTGTCCGGTCTTGTCCGGTCTTGTCTGGGTCTTGTCCGGTCTTGTCCGGTCTTGTCTGGGTCTTGTCCGGTCTTGTCCGGTCTTGTCTGGGTCTTGTCCGGTCTTGTCCGGGCTTGTCCGGTCTTGTCCGTGTCTTGTCCGGTCTTGTCTGGGTCATGTCCGGTCTTGTCCGGTCTTGTCTGGGTCTTGTCCGGGTCTGGTCCGGTCTTGTCCGGTCTTGTCTGGGTCTTGTCCGGTCTTGTCCGGTCTTGTCTGGGTCTCGTCCGGTCTTGTCCGGTCTTGTCTGGGTCTCGTCCGGTCTTGTCCGGTCTTGTCCGGTCTTGTCCGGTCTTGTCCGATCTTGTCTGGGTCTTGTCCGGTCTTGTCCGGTCTTGTCTGGGTCTTGTTCGGTCTTGTCCGGTCTTGTCTGGGTCTTGTCCGGTCTTGTCCGGTCTTGTCTGGGTCTTGTCCGGTCTTGTCCGGTCTTGTCTGGTCTTGTCCGGGTCTTGTCCGGTCTTGTCCGGTCTTGTCTGGGTCTTGTCCGGTCTTGTCCGGTCTTGTCTGGGTCTTGTCCGGGTCTGGTCCGGTCTTGTCCGGTCTTGTCTGGGTCTTGTCCGGTCTTGTCCGGTCTTGTCTGGGTCTCGTCCGGTCTTGTCCGGTCTTGTCTGGGTCTCGTCCGGTCTTGTCCGGTCTTGTCCGGTCTTGTCTGGGTCTCGTCCGGTCTTGTCCGGTCTTGTCTGGGTCTCGTCCGTTCTTGTCCGGTCTTGTCTGGGTCTCGTCCGGTCTTGTCCGGTCTTGTCCGGTCTTGTCCGGTCTTGTCTGGTTCTTGTCCGGTCTTGTCCGGTCTTGTCTGGGTCTCGTCCGGTCTTGTCCGGTCTTGTCCGATCTTGTCCGATCTTGTCTGGGTCTTGTCCGGTCTTGTCCGGTCTTGTCTGGGTCTTGTCCGGTCTTGTCCGGTCTTGTCTGGGTCTTGTCCGGTCTTGTCCGGTCTTGTCTGGGTCTTGTCCGGTCTTGTCCGGTCTTGTCTGGGTCTTGTCCGGTCTTGTCCGGTCTTGTCTGGGTCTTGTCCGGTCTTGTCCGGTCTTGTTTGGGTCTTGTCCGGTCTTGTCTGGGTCTTGACCGGTCTTGTCCGGTCTTGTCTGGGTCTTGTCCGGTCTTTTCCTGTCTTGTCTGGGTCTTGTCCGGTCTTGTCCGGTCTTGTCTGGGTCTTGTCCGGTCTTGTCCGGTCTTGTATGGGTCTTGTCCGGTCTTGTCCGGTCTTGTCTGGGTCTTGTCCGGTCTTGTCCGGTCTTGTCCGGTGTTGTCTGGGTCTTGTCCGGTCTTGTCTGGGTCTTGTCCGGTCTTGTCCGGTCTTGTCCGATCTTGTCTGGGTCTTGTCCGGTCTTGTCTGGGTCTTGTCCGGTCTTGTCCGGTCTTGTCTGGGTCTTGTCCGGTCTTGTCCGGTCTTGTCTGGGTCTTGTCCGGTCTTGTCCGGTCTTGTCTGGTTCTTGTCCGGTCTTGTCCGGTCTTGTCCGGTCTTGTCTGGGTCTTGTCCGGTCTTGTCCGGTCTTGTCTGGGTCTTGTCCGGTCTTGTCCGGTCTTGTCTGGGTCTTGTCCGGTCTTGTCCGGTCTTGTATGGGTCTTGTCCGGTCTTGTCTGGGTCTTGTCCGGTCTTGTCCGGTCTTGTCTGGGTCTTGTCCGGTCTTGTCCGGGTCTTGTCCGGTCTTGTCCGGTCTTGTCTGGGTCTTGTCCGGTCTTGTCCGGTCTTGTCTGGGTCTTGTCCGGTCTTGTCCGGTCTTGTCTGGGTCTTGTCCGGTCTTGTCCGGTCTTGCCTGGGTCTTGTCCGGTCTTGTCCGGTCTTGTCTGGGTCTTGTCCGGTCTTGTCCGGTCTTCTCCGGGTCTTGTCCGGTCTTGTCCGGTCTTGTCTGGGTCTTGTCCGGTCTTGTCCGGTCTCGTCTGTGTCTTGTCCGGTCTTGTCCGGTCTTGTCTGGGTCTTGTCCTGTCTTGTCCGGTCTTGTCTGGGTCTTGTCCGGTCTTGTCCGGTCTTGTCAGGGTCTTGTCCGGTCTTGTCCGGTCTTGTCTGGTTCTTGTCCGGTCTTGTCCGGTCTTGTCTGTGTCTTGTCCGGTCTTGTCCGGTCTTGTCCGGTCTTGTCTGGGTCTTGTCCGGTCTTGTCCGGTCTTGTCTGGGTCTTGTCCGGTCTTGTCTGGGTCTTGTCCGGTCTTGTCCGGTCTTGTCTGGGTCTTGTCCGGTCTTTTCCGGTCTTGTCTGGGTCTTGTCCGGTCTTGTCCGGTCTTGTCTGGGTCTTGTCCGGTCTTGTCTGGGTTTTGTCCGGTCTTGTCCGGTCTTGTCTGGGTCTTGTCCGGTCTTGTCTGGTCTGGTCTTGTCCGGTGTTGTCTGGGTCTTGCCCGGTCTTGTCTGGGTCTTGTCCGGTCTTGTCCGGTCTTGTCCGATCTTGTCTGGGTCTTGTCCGGTCTTGTCCGGTCTTGTCTGGGTCTTGTCCGGTCTTGTCCGGTCTTGTCTGGGTCTTGTCCGGTCTTGTCCGGTCTTGTCTGGGTCTTGTCCGGTCTTGTCCGGGCTTGTCCGGTCTTGTCCGTGTCTTGTCCGGTCTTGTCTGGGTCATGTCCGGTCTTGTCCGGTCTTGTCTGGGTCTTGTCCGGGTCTGGTCCGGTCTTGTCCGGTCTTGTCTGGGTCTTGTCCGGTCTTGTCCGGTCTTGTCTGGGTCTCGTCCGGTCTTGTCCGGTCTTGTCTGGGTCTCGTCCGGTCTTGTCCGGTCTTGTCCGGTCTTGTCCGGTCTTGTCCGATCTTGTCTGGGTCTTGTCCGGTCTTGTCCGGTCTTGTCTGGGTCTTGTTCGGTCTTGTCCGGTCTTGTCTGGGTCTTGTCCGGTCTTGTCCGGTCTTGTCTGGGTCTTGTCCGGTCTTGTCCGGTCTTGTCTGGTCTTGTCCGGGTCTTGTCCGGTCTTGTCCGGTCTTGTCTGGGTCTTGTCCGGTCTTGTCCGGTCTTGTCTGGGTCTTGTCCGGGTCTGGTCCGGTCTTGTCCGGTCTTGTCTGGGTCTTGTCCGGTCTTGTCCGGTCTTGTCTGGGTCTCGTCCGGTCTTGTCCGGTCTTGTCTGGGTCTCGTCCGGTCTTGTCCGGTCTTGTCCGGTCTTGTCCGGTCTTGTCTGGGTCTCGTCCGGTCTTGTCCGGTCTTGTCTGGGTCTCGTCCGGTCTTGTCCGGTCTTGTCTGGGTCTTGTCCGGTCTTGTCCGGTCTTGTCTGGGTCTCGTCCGGTCTTGTCCGGTCTTGTCTGGGTCTCGTCCGGTCTTGTCCGGTCTTGTCCGGTCTTGTCTGGGTCTCGTCCGGTCTTGTCCGGTCTTGTCTGGGACTCGTCCGGTCTTGTCCGGTCTTGTCTGGGTTTCGTCCGGTCTTGTCCGGTCTTGTCTGGGTCTCGTCCGGTCTTGTCCGGTCTTGTCTAGGTCTCGTCCGGTCTTGTCCGGTCTTGTCTGGGTCTCGTCCGTTCTTGTCCGGTCTTGTCTGGGTCTCGTCCGGTCTTGTCCGGTCTTGTCTGGGTCTCGTCCGGTCTTGTCCGGTCTTGTCTGGGTCTCGTCCGGTCTTGTCCGGTCTTGTCCGGTCTTGTCTGGGTCTTGTCCGGTCTTGTCCGGTCTTGTCTGGGTCTTGTCCGGTCTTGTCCGGTCTTGTCTGGGTCTTGTCCGGTCTTGTCCGTTCTTGTCTGTGTCTTGTCCGGTCTTGTCCGGTCTTGTCCGGTCTTGTCTGGGTCTTGTCCGGTCTTGTCTGCGTCTTGTCCGGTCTTGTCCGGTCTTGTCCGGTCTTGTCTGGTTCTTGTCCGGTCTTGTCCGGTCTTGTCTGGGTCTCGTCCGGTCTTGTCCGGTCTTGTCCGATCTTGTCCGATCTTGTCTGGGTCTTGTCCGGTCTTGTCCGGTCTTGTCTGGGTCTTGTCCGGTCTTGTCCGGTCTTGTCTGGGTCTTGTCCGGTCTTGTCCGGTCTTGTCTGGGTCTTGTCCGGTCTTGTCCGGTCTTGTCTGGGTCTTGTCCGGTCTTGTCCGGTCTTGTTTGGGTCTTGTCCGGTCTTGTCTGGGTCTTGACCGGTCTTGTCCGGTCTTGTCTGGGTCTTGTCCGGTCTTTTCCTGTCTTGTCTGGGTCTTGTCCGGTCTTGTCCGGTCTTGTCTGGGTCTTGTCCGGTCTTGTCCGGTCTTGTATGGGTCTTGTCCGGTCTTGTCCGGTCTTGTCTGGGTCTTGTCCGGTCTTGTCCGGTCTTGTCCGGTGTTGTCTGGGTCTTGTCCGGTCTTGTCTGGGTCTTGTCCGGTCTTGTCCGGTCTTGTCCGATCTTGTCTGGGTCTTGTCCGGTCTTGTCTGGGTCTTGTCCGGTCTTGTCCGGTCTTGTTTGGGTCTTGTCCGGTCTTGTCTGGGTCTTGACCGGTCTTGTCCGGTCTTGTCTGGGTCTTGTCCGGTCTTTTCCTGTCTTGTCTGGGTCTTGTCCGGTCTTGTCCGGTCTTGTCTGGGTCTTGTCCGGTCTTGTCCGGTCTTGTATGGGTCTTGTCCGGTCTTGTCCGGTCTTGTCTGGGTCTTGTCCGGTCTTGTCCGGTCTTGTCCGGTGTTGTCTGGGTCTTGTCCGGTCTTGTCTGGGTCTTGTCCGGTCTTGTCCGGTCTTGTCCGATCTTGTCTGGGTCTTGTCCGGTCTTGTCTGGGTCTTGTCCGGTCTTGTCCGGTCTTGTCTGGGTCTTGTGCGGTCTTGTCCGGTCTTGTCTGGGTCTTGTCCGGTCTTGTCCGGTCTTGTCTGGTTCTTGTCCGGTCTTGTCCGGTCTTGTCCGGTCTTGTTTGGGTCTTGTCCGGTCTTGTCTGGGTCTTGACCGGTCTTGTCCGGTCTTGTCTGGGTCTTGTCCGGTCTTTTCCTGTCTTGTCTGGGTCTTGTCCGGTCTTGTCCGGTCTTGTCTGGGTCTTGTCCGGTCTTGTCCGGTCTTGTATGGGTCTTGTCCGGTCTTGTCCGGTCTTGTCTGGGTCTTGTCCGGTCTTGTCCGGTCTTGTCCGGTGTTGTCTGGGTCTTGTCCGGTCTTGTCTGGGTCTTGTCCGGTCTTGTCCGGTCTTGTCCGATCTTGTCTGGGTCTTGTCCGGTCTTGTCTGGGTCTTGTCCGGTCTTGTCCGGTCTTGTCCGGTCTTGTCCGGTCTTGTCTGGGTCTTGTCCGGTCTTGTCCGGTCTTGTCTGGGTCTTGTCCGGTCTTGTCCGGTCTTGTCTGGGTCTTGTCCGGTCTTGTCCGTTCTTGTCTGTGTCTTGTCCGGTCTTGTCCGGTCTTGTCCGGTCTTGTCTGGGTCTTGTCCGGTCTTGTCTGCGTCTTGTCCGGTCTTGTCCGGTCTTGTCCGGTTTGTCTGGTTCTTGTCCGGTCTTGTCCGGTCTTGTCTGGGTCTCGTCCGGTCTTGTCCGGTCTTGTCCGATCTTGTCCGATCTTGTCTGGGTCTTGTCCGGTCTTGTCCGGTCTTGTCTGGGTCTTGTCCGGTCTTGTCCGGTCTTGTCTGGGTCTTGTCCGGTCTTGTCCGGTCTTGTCTGGGTCTTGTCCGGTCTTGTCCGGTCTTGTCTGGGTCTTGTCCGGTCTTGTCCGGTCTTGTTTGGGTCTTGTCCGGTCTTGTCTGGGTCTTGACCGGTCTTGTCCGGTCTTGTCTGGGTCTTGTCCGGTCTTTTCCTGTCTTGTCTGGGTCTTGTCCGGTCTTGTCCGGTCTTGTCTGGGTCTTGTCCGGTCTTGTCCGGTCTTGTATGGGTCTTGTCCGGTCTTGTCCGGTCTTGTCTGGGTCTTGTCCGGTCTTGTCCGGTCTTGTCCGGTGTTGTCTGGGTCTTGTCCGGTCTTGTCTGGGTCTTGTCCGGTCTTGTCCGGTCTTGTCCGATCTTGTCTGGGTCTTGTCCGGTCTTGTCTGGGTCTTGTCCGGTCTTGTCCGGTCTTGTTTGGGTCTTGTCCGGTCTTGTCTGGGTCTTGACCGGTCTTGTCCGGTCTTGTCTGGGTCTTGTCCGGTCTTTTCCTGTCTTGTCTGGGTCTTGTCCGGTCTTGTCCGGTCTTGTCTGGGTCTTGTCCGGTCTTGTCCGGTCTTGTA